>NC_051211.1:50566203-50623703 GCF_015220715.1 Pygocentrus nattereri
TACCTAAACGAGTGTGAACCATCATGTCACACAGATTGGATTTGAGAAATTAGGCTTGTAATGTGAACATAGCCGTAGACTTTTCTTAGGAACTTTCTCAAGAACAAATTTAAGTAAAAACTTAGGACTTAATGTAGTTGCATGAATGAGGCCCAAATGTTCTCAACATCTAAAATCACTGGTCCATTTGTCATTAAAACATTGTCAACATAAAGGACAGCTGATGTTTTTTAAACGTACTTCTCTCGCAGCTTGCTGACTTCTCGCTTGAAGTCCTCATCCTCAAACTCAGAGTCATTGTCACTGCTGAAGTAGGAGTTGAAGGAATTGTTCAGGCTGGCCAGACTCTTGCCTTCAGGGCTGAGAGCTGGGCCATTTCCCACAGCAGGAAGAGCTTGAGGCTGGGGCTCTGGAGACCCTGGAGCCTCTGAAGGGGGATCATCTGGGGCCCTTCTCACTGAAAAACGGCCCACCTTGGTGTCGGTCCTGGTGGTGACCTGAAAGCGGCCGATGGTGGTGGGCTGCGGGGAGGGTGCCTTCTGGCCAGGCTGCATTGAAGGAAGGCCGTCCACAACATCTCCCCCTAGCTCATGGAGTGGAGACGAGGCCCTGTGCAGAGTGTTCTCCGGGCTGGAGAGAGTGGAGGGAGAGGAGGATGAGGAGGAAGAGGTGGACGAAGAGGTGGTAGAAGAAGATGAGTCACTGGAGGTGGTGGGAGCCTGAAGGGAAGAGTCATCAGCTGCCAGTGACACCTGAATGAGGAGGGGAAAATGTAAATAAATATAAACAGATATGAAATAGTATCAGTGTACTTCATTAAACAGTGTCTTACACGACCAAACATACCTTGCTTGTTATATCTATGATAACATTCATTCACATAAAATAAAATAACATTCAGTCACATAAACAAAGGTGAAACGAGAAGAAAAGACATCTTAATACCTGAAATCGGCCCAGTTTGAAGCCTCCAGCTACAGGTGTGGCTACTGGATCCCCATCCAGACAAAATGGAACTGAAAGAAGAATCATAAAAATAAGCATAGGGTAGATTAATTGAAAAATGCTTTCTTGGCAAATAAAATGACTAAGATTTTAATTAAAATACTAAAATGGTTCTGAAACAGCCAGTCAGTAAATGTTCTTACATATAGCAACTGACTTTCAAAGTTTAAATATTGTTTTTAGTCTTTTTGATTAAGGTTTCAGTTATCTGTAAGGGCTAAGGTTCAATGAAAGAGGCTGCACACACCTGGCTGACCTCCAGTAGGCATCCCGGTAAGAGAGGACTACAGAGGAAAGAGAGGTAAGGAGGTGAATTACATGACTCATTATATGTAGTCACAGCATGGAATACACTGAAAATGCAATAACTAACATTAACTGCTGAGTCTGAGCCAGAGATATTAGAAAGCAGGAGACAGGTGGACACAGCACAGTGGTGGACAGTAATAATGTAAATGTAGTTTTTTCATGTATCTGTACTGAAGTTTTTCCATGTTGGACTTTTTACTTTCACTCCACTACATTTCAAAGTCTAATATCTGACTTTTTACTCCACTACATTGTCGTTCCTTTCGGTTTGTGTGTGTATAAAAACATAACTTGTCAAAATGAAAGAGGCGTAAAGCAGGAACATAAATCAGGGCATAGTGGTCACTTTGTTTTGAGCTTGTTTTGACCTGTCGGTCATGCCGAACCAGTGCAGCACACGGTTCAATGTCAGTGCAGCAGTGTAAAATTTTGGATGTGTCTATTCCAACATCTACAGATGCAATATAGTAAACTCATTTGTGACACTGAGTTTTTTTTATTAAAATTAAACTTGTAACTAAACTTTTACTTTTACATTTGAAGGCAAATACTTTTGTACCTTACTTAAGTGGAGGTCTAAAGGGAGGAACTAATTATTTTACCTTGGGCATTTCTACTTTAACTCAAGTACATGCTTTGTGTACTTCATCCACCACTGCTGGTTGAAATATGAACAAAAAGGCTTGTAACCCTCATTATGGCGCAGGTTTACAATGAAAGTCCTGCCCTGTTATGTTAAATGGCGACTCCACAAACATGTAACTGGAGCATTTAAGGATACTGTTGCTGAAATAAAAAAATTATATATATATATATATATATATATATATATATATATATATATATATATATATATATATATAAATATAAGTTACTGAACACAGAGAAAATATTTTTGTTTTTTGGAAAAAATAATTCTCAGTTTCAATAGTTCAATTGTTTCAATAATTCAAATGTAGGGTTATTTGATTCGCATATCATTGCATTCTATTTTTATTTACATTTTACACAAAATTCCAACTTTTTTTTTGAAAACAGGGTTATAAATCTGGAGTATTTATATTGTTGCATGTGTCAAAAAATGTTCATATAATGTACAGAGCAGACTTTTCCAAATGAGAGAGAGAGAAAGAGAGAAAGAAAGAGAGAAAGAAAGAAAGAGAGAAAGAAAGAAAGAGAAAGAAAGAGAGAGAAAGAAAGAGAGAGAAAGAGAGAAAGAAAGAAAGAAAGAAAGAAAGAAAGAAAGAGAAAGAAAGAGAAAGAAAGAAAGAGAGAGAAAGAAAGAAAAAGAGAAAGAAAGAAAGAAAGAAAGAAAGAAAGAAAGAAAGAAAGAAAGAAAGAAAAAGAGAAAGAAAAAGAGAAAGAAAGAAAGAAAGAAAGAAAGAAAGAAAGAAAGAAAGAAAGAAAGAAAGAAAGAAAGAAAGAAAGAAAGAAAGAAAGAGAGAGAGAGAGAGAGAGAGAGAGAGAGAGAGAGAGAGAGAGAGAGAGAGAGAGAGAGAGAGAGAGAGAGAGAGAGAGAGAGAAAGAAAGAAAGAAAGAAAGAAAGAAAGAAAGAAAGAAAGAAAGAAAGAAAGGCAGCGATTTAGAAGTTTAGGCTGGGCTCTTGCCCAGGCTCCTTATGTTTGTGAGTGCATGAGCGCTGTGTACCTGATGCGTGACACTGCTGACCAACACAGTCTCTGGACTCAAAGCCCGTCTCAGCTGGGCATCCAGATCCTCCAGGGGCTGCTGGGACTGAGGAACAATCCGGTTCACCAATTAGTCAAGTCCACTCAGCCACAAAGCCACAACACATGCACTCAAATGACTTATAGCAGCGCAAACAAATCTAGCAGGAGGAAAGGCTATCCAGTTAGCTTCTGCATGACAGTCTTTTTTTTTAAACCACAACTTAGAAATCTGCTGATCTTCAGACAGACACAGAGCCCTCTGGACCAAGCGATGGGGTTCTCTCTCATTTCACATTTCAAATTAGAAAGATGGTAACTAAGTGCTCCATTTGGGCACCATTCAGTAGGTTATGAGATGATCTGTACTGGGTGGTTTGAGGCCAAGGCCCCATTTTAGAGTCTTCTTAAAATAAAATAACAAAAATAAAAAAGTCTAAAGAATCAGGAATAATCTTTGGTAAAGGGTAAACCACCTCAGGCAAGGATGAAGGACTTTCCGAGTCTGACAGCAGGGTCCCAAATGTAACAGGGTATTACATAAGGTCAGATTCCTTTACACTAAAGCATACCAAACTGGACTGTAATGACCAAGAAGTTGGTTTCAACTCAAAGAAATCCAAGCATCCAAATATCCTACACATTATTCTGTAACTTTGCACTCCCCCCCCCCCCTTTTCCCTTCACTCCTTGGGGAGAGAGAGAATGAGAGAGTGATAAAGAAACAGGGAGAGATAAAAAGCAGCCAGTCAGAGTTAATAAGAATCACAGGTCATGCTCCTAAAGGTTTTCAGAGAAATGCAATGCCATGCACTGATTTGATACTGATCTGATTAGAAATCTCCCCTCATGCCTCAGCTGGTTTTCAGGAAAGCGGGAATGGAAAAAGGCAGAGTGGGGTGTACAGCGAGAACGGGAGGTCAGAGCTTAACATGGAAAGGGTAGACCAACAGTAGGAGAAGGCAATGATGGACAGAAGCACTGATAGAGAAGGGAAGAAAAATGCACCTGAGTTAGACAAGGTCCTGGGAAGGGTGGCAGGTGTTCTGTGGGTGGCGTGCCGGCTTGCTCGGAGCCGACAGGCAACACCTGATGAAACGAAGATGAAGATCAAACCAACAGCACTTTTGCCCAGAGCGCTAGCAGAGAGGCCACTGCGCAACCTACAGGCCACATGCAGCTGCCATTCAACTACTTTGGCAACGTATTACATTGAGAGTTAGGAGGTACTTGGGATCTTCTCTGCAGTACGAGTAGCCAGAGTTTCTCTATTCTAGAGCAATGGTTTCCAAACATGATCCTGCACATTTTGGCCTTTTCCCTACACACTTAAAAAGACTGTACTTCAAGGGTTCTTTACTAAAGAAAATGGTTCTGTGTAGAACCATGAACACTCAAAGAACCCCTTGCATGATTAAAGGGCTCTGTGCATCTTGAAAGGGTTCTTCAGATTGATGGAGAATGTGCTGTAGATGGTTCTATACAGAACTTTTTGAAAGGGGTTATAGCACCAAAAGAGGTTCTGTTCTTGTTACGATACAAGCTTGTAACAATAGCAGAACCCTTTCTTGTGCTGCCCAGAACTATTTCAAGATGCAAAGAAGGCTTTAAATCATGTAAAGGGTTCTCTGAGTGTTCATGGTTCTATATAGAAGCATTTGGTAAAGAACCCTTAAAGAGCCACTATCCTCAGGAAGGTCTTGTTAAATACTTAAACACTGAGTTCTATACTATGGCTTGAGTCTAGACAGACTTTTGACAAAGCTTCTAACAGACAATCAGTTCGTGTTTCCTTTGGTTTTTATATAATTTTTCCTTTGCATGCTGCAGATATACAGTGAATCTTTCAGTAAATGTTTCAATTTGAAGCCTAACTCTGAATATTACTATTACCGCTTATCAGAATCTGCAGAAGTGCTCTTACTTAGAAACAGTTCTGTTTAAGTTTAGTCTCCTTTCATGAATTCTACTTGATACATACGCAGCTTGTGACTGCAAACGTACATTAATTTGTGAGAGCAATTTTCCTGAGTTGGGTGGAATGAGTTTTCACCTTGTTTGATGGTGGAAAAAATTTCAGGTACCCCTCTTTCTCTCTGTATGCTGTGCTGTGGCTGAGGTCTGATCTCTAAAATCTCTGGCGAAACTGCAGCTTGTTTGACTAAAATGCAGTGACTGCATTGTCCATGATAAATGTTACAGACTGTGAGTGATACTGCGGTATACAGAATTATCGAATATCAGCACGTGTCTAGCAAGGACAAATGATTTTATATTGATAAGAATTACACTACTAATAACACTAATTATCATATACATTGTGTATAAGCAAAGGCCATGCGTTAAATGTGTTAAACAGCAGAAACATTCTCATTCCATTGGATGTTAGTGGTTCTAGTGAATGTGGTTAATAAAGACCTATAGAGAAGAGAAATGAGTGTCCACCGCACCAAATGTTAACACCATTGTTCTCTCCACACAAAACAATGAGCTCGACCACAAGGGCAGTCCAAAATACTCTCAAACAGACATGTCGGTCATTCTCACTCACCGGCAATCTTGATAATGGTGCTTTGGATGGCGTGCTCTGGCCATAGTTGACAGGCGTGGTAGTTGTGCCTGGGGTGGTCATAGGGGAGCCTGCAGGCTGACCAGAAAAACCCAAAGGCAAGCTAGAAGGAGGGAGAGGTGGGCCGCCAGAGATGGTGGTGGAGCTGGTAGGAGAGGACGTGCCAGGGATGTTGGGCTCCAGGGCCCCGGTGTCGGCCTGTGCCGAAGGGGGGCCTGAGCCCAGGTCCATGAAAAGGGAGCGTAGTTTTTTGTCCAGGGCATGAATGTCATCTATGCCGGGGGTCTTGCCCTGGGAGTCTCCTTCACACTCCACACAGTGAGAGTGGCTCTGGTTGGGAAGTGTGGAGGGCTGGGGCTGACTGTGCACAGGTGTGGGTTGCACCACAGGGATACTGGTGGTGACCGGCTGAAGGCTAGGCACCTGGGGCAAAGGGGCTGCAACAGGAGTTGGGAGGCCGCTGGTACTTGGAACGCTGGAGGGAATTAGCTGGGGTGTTTGGATGGCTGTGGTTGGGATCACAGCTGGAGTGTGTTGGGCTACGGTGGAAGGGACAGGAGGCTGCTCAGCAGTTCCCCCAGGAAGAGTGTTCACATTGTTAACGATAGAAACAGGGTGAGGGGGTAGGGCTGCAGTGCTGGGCACAGAAGTGTTTATGACTGCATGCAGGGGGACTGTAGATGGAGGGAAAGAGGCTGGAGGAACCATAGAAGCAGCACTCATCGCTACTGGAGGGGATACTGAGCAGGGCGGAGACATCATGGTGGGCACTGTGGACATGGCAGGCTGACTAATGGGTGGCGGGGGCTGAGAAGGCAGAGAGGCAACAACAGGGGGGAGTGAGGAAGGAGGAGGGAGGGGAGAGGGGGCAACCGGTTCAGAAGTCTGAGGTGGAGGCGAGAGCACAGCAGCAGATGAAGCGGGGAGGGGGCTGGCTACAGGTAACAGAGGAGGCATGGAGGTGTGCAGGGTAGGGGGTGCTGTGCTGGGTCCAGGGTCATACTGGCCCTGGCGGAGTTCAGCAAAGGCCTGCTGCAGACTGACTGCAGACGCAGACTGAGACAGTCCCACGGCAGATCCTCCCACTGACGCTGCTGAGAAAAACAGGCACACAGTTGACCAAATGAAACTGGCATCTGGTTTCATAACTCCAAGAGGCTGAACTCAATCAGATTATTTATAACACACTGTGACACTAAGCTATATCCTGTGACATTTAAAGGAACAGCCCAGTGTTTTTCTTCAGTTTTGAACACGACATGAAGTGTTCAATAGATTTATACAGGGAATAACGTCAGAGAGCAAAACTGCTACTTAGAAACTGTACTATTATATAAATGAAAGATTACTGAAAAGATTATTTCTCTCTTATGGTGAATCCTGATAATGCAGATAAAGACAATCTATAGGGGACTACAGTGGACAATTCAAACAAAGTGAGGCAGAGACTTGTTTCTGCCTTCTATTTCCTCTCACATAGGGGCAGAAATGTAAGCAATTAACTGGAACCAGTACAGTATGAAGCTAAGAGGTAGCACAACAGCTACTTTAGTTGAATTTTTATTGTTGATCACATTTCCTTAAAAAAGTTCTAAAAACAACTACATTAGTTACTTCGCTAGCTAGCACACTTACTTTACAAACTACAGACTAACCAACCGCTGAGCTGTTTAGCCTCTTTCTTTTTTTTTCTTCTTTTTTTTATTTACTGCATATAGCACGTCAATTCTGTCCTTCAGAGAGAGGGTATTTCTATAATGAAAGGATTGTGATTTGAATCCATGTTGAACCTGGCAGGTCTATGGTCGAGTTTACTTTTGTACAATGTACTGCCTGCAGCGAACACTGAGACTGAATTCCTCCACTAAAGACGAGACTCGACCGGGACTCATTAAGATATGCAGTGCTAACATTTTGTAGCGATCACGTTATATTATAAATACTTTAAAATAAGTCAAACAATAAGAAAAAAACAAATGTCACTGAATTATTTTTAGATTTACATCTGCACAAGACCCATCTGGATCCAAACCATGATGCAACTCTATGCTCAGTGGAAACCCTTGGGAAGAACAAAGAATAAAAAAATAACAGACTTTTCCCTTTAGTATCTAAAAACTGATGGCAAACCATAAAATCTCACAACCCACTTTGAGCACTCATCTCTGCTTACATGGTGCAGATTGCTCCAGGAGTGGGGCTGTTGGTTGAGCTGTGCCAAAGAACTGTTCTTTCAGCCTGGACTCAGGTACAGGGCTAACGATGAACCTGCGGCCTGCTGAGTGTACCACCTGGGTAGTGGAACTCACGCCAACACCTGAGCAGACAGTGGAAACTCGAGTTAACTTTCAAAATCATTTTCGTAAAGAAGAGAGAGACGTAGAGAAAACACTGAAAACGTCTGAGAGTGTGAAGTTCTACCTGGCTGGAGTGGTGTGTATGTAACAGGTATCTGCTGCTCCGGGTTACTCGCAGTCTGTGTAATAAAAGCATGGAGGAAGGAGCCACCGGTTAAAGCAAAATTAAATTAAAAGTAAAAACAGTACTCATTTTTTTTGTCTCAGATGTTTTAGATGATTTACCTGGCTGCCCTCTCTCTCAAGCCCTCTTTCATCTGCCGTTTCAATGACTTCCCGAACCTGCTCGATGAAGGACTCCCGCTCGCTCTCCAGAATGAACTCGCTCTCAACCTTGTAAGTTCACAGAACACAATTTAAACCAAAAGTATACATGTTAAAAATATACATAAACATACTATACATTCAAAATATAACTACACAAATCAGAAAAGGGTCATATCAGCTACACGACACTGAGAATTAAAAAGCAAATACCACTTCTTTATTGAATCCAAATCTATTTAACTACAAAAATGACCAGCACTAAAAAATAAACAGAGTAGATAGATTGTTTATAGATAATAAACCTCAGATGAAGTTACCATAATCTGAGCAATTTCCTCTGGATTATCTCCATCCAGGTCAAACTTGAAAGTCACCATTTTCCTGTTGTGTGTTTCTAACTGACACTCAGCAACCCTGTCACCCATGTTGGAGATCTAAAAAGCAAAAAAATCAGAAATTTCCACCAAACTGCCTCTGCTCATCTAATCATTTGTAATGATAGGAAAATCTAATGGTCATGAAGATCAACAGACATACATTGAGCACATTGAGCTTAGCCTTTGTGATCTTGTCATGGCGAGAGCGGCTGCGCACCGATCTCCGCTGGTGGCGCTTGGCCGAGCGCCCCTCGTGCCTGCCACCCGTCACGCCTTCATTTCCATCACTCAGACCGGAAGCCACATCAGAATGGCTGCTGAGTACGACAGAGGACAACAATGATAAGTGAAAACCTGTCGCAGCTAATACAGAGTTAGACAAGCTAAATCACATGTAAACGAAGCATCAAGGCAAAGGGCAAGAGTCTTACCTTTCCATAGTGCAGGTCACCACTGGAGGTTGGAGTTGTGACATATCTACTGGCTGGGATCCAGTCAGGGATGTCTGGAGCATGAAAAACACAACTCACCAACAGTTCAGGCTTCAAGTATGTGACACAAGCAAGTAGTGTAGAAATGTAAAGGCAAGATTTCAGAAGACAAAACAGAAGAGCAGCAAAAAAAGCCCCAAATAATGCGCTGAAAAAGTAAAAAAAAAAAAAAAAACAGGTAAAAGTGAGCCTAAATACTTCTGAAGTGTTTCCTCTATGGATTAAGTCTGAATGGCTCACTATGACATCAAAAACCTAAATACTTCTCATTTGTTTTCTTTACAGAATAAGTAGAAAAGGTCTCTTCAGCTCAACACAACGTCAAATGCAAAAGTAGGTAAGTCGCAAAAGAAATTCGACTAAAGAAACATGAGATGGCCACAATAACAGACACACAGCAACTACTTCCCATCCCACCTTCCAAAAAAAAAAAAAAAAAAAAAAAAATCAGCTTGGTTTGGGGTTGTTTCAGGGTAATCCATTCCAAAAGGTACCTGGGACGGGGTTTCTGAAGCTAGACCAGACTGCTCAGTAGGGGTGGGGGCAGCGGCCACACGGATTGTCGGCACGGTGGTGGCTAGCAGCAGAGGAGAAGGAGGAGGCTTCATTTGGGGCTGCGATGGCG
Organism: Pygocentrus nattereri; assembly: GCF_015220715.1. NCBI lineage: Eukaryota > Metazoa > Chordata > Actinopteri > Characiformes > Serrasalmidae > Pygocentrus > Pygocentrus nattereri. The sequence continues at coordinate 50,575,871 of NC_051211.1, forward strand.
AGGTGGGTGATGTGGCTATGGTGGCAGGCAGCACTGAAGGAGACACAGCCGGCACAGTTCCTGCTGCTGCTACTGCAGGGGAGCTCAGCACTGCTGGGGCTGGCACAGGAATTGGCTGCTGCCCCTGGGCCACTGTTACTGGGGGAAGTGCAACTGGGGCCAGGGAGCCCAGGCCAGGTGTGGAGGGCTGGGGGAGATAGGAGAGGGGCAGTGAGGACCGGCTGATGGCTGGGCAGATGGAGGGTGACTGGGGGAATGGGTCGGTCTGGACAGGCTGGGTCAGCGGGAATAATGGAGACTGGAAGGCCAAATTCAGTAAAAGGGAAGAACAAAAACGTCCCATTAACGCATCACCAAAAAAAACAAAAAAAAACTGACAACAAGCATTATCCAAAAAAAAAACAAAAAACCCAAAAAACATGCTGGACACCATGCCTTGAATATAAGGGTCATATGTACAAAAGCAAAACACTTGGTTTCACCTCAAACACGATCAACACGATCCTAATCAGGATTAGCTTCTGCAAAGCATGTCACTCAGGAGTGCCAAAACAGGCCCGCATGTCCACATACAGTGACAATACTAGCAATGTGACAAAAAGTACCAAAAAATCTGATGAAAACATCAAACCACACCAAAAAACATCACACACCAACACCAGGGAGTCTACAAGGGCTCAAACCTTACTCAAATCAGTGGCTGTGTCAGAGTGAAGTGCACGCGAGGTGGGTTAATGCACAAGAGCACACAGTGCTAAAGGGGGAAGAGGAGGGCTAAGGGGGAAACGCCCTCCTCAGTACTGCTGCGCTGTACCTGTACCAGAGCGAGCTGGGCGGCCTGGTAGAGGAAGAAGAGGCGCTCTGCGCAGGGCGTCGGGGACTGAACTGGAGGACTCAGCTCACTAGCACACTGCTGACAGCCATGCAAAACGCACACGGGCAGCATGCCACGGGACGCATCAGATCAGAGAGTACGAGCGAGAGAGAGAGCAAGAGTGCAAGATGCAGTTCGATTAGGAGGAGAACAGAACATGAAGCGGAGAATAAACAGCAAAGGAGAATGAAGAGAGAGAGAGAGAGAGAGAGAGAGAGAGAGAGAGAGAGAGAGAGAGAGAGAGAGAGAGAGAGAGAGAGAGAGCAGGGGATTATGCTCCTCTTAACAAGTGCAAACAGGGCGTACAAGCTATGGCGACTGAATATGGAAAACACAGATGATTCAACAGCACATACTAAGAAATTGTACAGAACAGTTAAATTAAGCAGTGTTTGAGAGAAGCAGGCACAGCATCGATATTAATTATGATAAAAGCTATTGCACATCTACATCGATCAGGCATAACATTGTTACCAACTTGTTTCTGTGCTCATTGTCCATTTTATCAGCTCCACTTACTGTATAGCTGCACTTTGTAGTTCTATCGTTACAGACTGTAGTCCATCTGTTTCTCTGATACTTTGTAACCCCCTTTTACCCTGTTCTTCAGTGGTCAGGACCCCCATGGACCCTCACAGAGCAGGTACTATTTGGGTGGTGCGTTTCTCAGCATTCTCAGCACTACAGTGACACTGACGTGGTGGTGGTGTGTTAGTGTGTGTTGTGCTGGTATGAGTGGATCAGACCCCGCAGTGCTGCTGGAGTTTTTAAACATTGTGTCCACTCACTGACCACTCCTACCTTGTCAGTGCACCTTGTAGTCAGAGACAGCAGCTCATCTGCTGCTGCACAGCAGTGTTGTTCATCCTTTAGTCCTTCATCAGTGGTCACAGGACGCTGTTGGCTGGATATTTTTGGTTGGTGGACTATTCTCAGACCAGCAGCGACACTGAGGTGTTTAAAAAGTCCAGCAGCACTGCTGTGTCTGATCCACTCAGACCAGCGCAACACACACTAACACACCACCACCATGTCAGTGTCACTGTAGTGCTGAGAATGATGCACCACCCAAATAGTACCTGCTCTGTGAGGGTCCATGGGTGTCCTGAGCACTGAAGAACAGGGTAAAAGGGGCTAACAAAATATCAGAGAAACAGATGGACTACAGTGTATGTATGTACATTGTATGTACATTTTGCCATATATTTTCATCTATTTAATTTGAGTTCAATCAATGTTCATTAACAACTTGTTTTATCTTCTTTACCTTGTGTTAAACTTTGATTACTCGATTAATCTTCAAAATAATCATAAGTAGCTGATAAATATTATCGATAGTGACAACTCTAAATAGGCCAATAATGAAGGGCTCAGAGCAAACCTGAGTATGTGCTTGAATATTGAGAGCACTAGGTGTAGGTTTATCAGGTCTACTCGATGTTCTCCAATAAGAATATATGTTGTAAAACATCAGTCAAACTCCAACTAACTTTAGCCTCTAAGGATCTGACAGAAATCTGAATTACACTACTGATTAAACATCTAGGTTTATGTGTATGTTTGTGCTACCTGAGCAGCCGGAGGTCCTGGCTGGATGTGTGTCTGGGCAATGCTCTGCAGGCCTGAGCTGGCAGGTTGTAATGGAGGCTGCTGCTGGGGCAGGGAAACACTGGGCTGCGAGGCAGGACCCAGAGAAACATGCTGTGGAACCACCTGCAAGACAGAAACAAAGAGCCATGTTAACATGGTGCTGTGCAAAAGTCAGAGACCATCCTATATATCTACTTAACTTCCAATCAAAATGGCCATTAAGTACAAATTTATTCATTTTTCAGGAGATACTGCGGACAAGATTAGATAAGAAGCAGAAAATATGAGGGGTGAAGAAATTTCCCTGTAGATTTCCTTATAAACAGCAAGTTTTAAAACCAAGTTTCCTGAATATAATGGAAATTGTAATAAAAGCAAATTGTGGATACACTAAATAGCAAAAAAATCTTAGTAGTTGAGACTTAATTTTCTGTGAAATATATGCTTATGATGCTGAGAATCAAAAATGAATAACCTTCTGTTATAACTTCCATTTTGACCGGAAATTAAACAAATAAAAGGTGTTCTCGGACTTTTGCACAGTGCTGTATATTATCATCCTACTGGCATCTCAGCACATTCATCCCACCTGAGACTGCAGGGTTTCTCATGTAGCCATCACTACGTCCAAACCCACTGAACCCAACCCAAGCACCAGCACACATTAGAAGGTGTTCAGCCATAGAAAATGCAATCACTCAGACAAATACATCACCAGCCTTGAGCAACTTACTTCTAACAGGATACAGTGAAACACCTCTTCTATAAGCACTGAAAACTCATAACTCATAACTGACAAGCCCCATTTCATGATGCATTGAGATAGACTGAAAACTTGAAAGGGCAAGGCCAAGAGCGCATCAATGGAAAGAGTGAAAAGAGTGTGTTTGGAAGGAATGGGGGGTTTCTCTACCTGCGAAGGGAGCGCTGGGACGTAGTAACCTCCATACTATAAGAAACAAATACAACACAGTGTAAGAGAGAGGAGACACACCTCTGGAGTCCACAGCTTTCACACGCAGGAGAGAATTGAGAGACAAAAATGAAAAGAACATAAATTCTGAATTTTTTTGAGGGCAGTGAGTGTATATGCTTTGCCTTTGCCCAAATCTGTTTGGGCCTTGAAAAGGAAAAGAGCAAAGTAAATGGCAAGCTTGTAGAGAGAAGCTGCACCTGTGGATTGACTGGGTCCATCCAGGGTGCGGACTGGGAGCTGCTGGGAACCAGAGGAACAGCGCTGCCGGACTGGGGAGCAGAAACCTGCTAAAGTATGGGTAGAGAGAGGGAGAGGGATAGAGAAAGAGATGGGGAGAGATACAGGAAGAGATAGAGAAAGATGGTAGCGATGGAAACAGATGTAAACAAAAGAGAAAAAGATCCAAGTTAGAACAAGTCAAACTAAGCACATTCACAACTGTGGATTACGACTGTGGACATACACAAAGTGTGACCCCTCTGAGGAACTTGGCGCTCAGATTAACCTTCACTCTTTGTGTACACCTTACGCTCACACACAAACAACCAAACGGTCACTGTGTTAGTCAGGGAGTGAGTAGGCTTCATGCACATGGATCTCTAGATGATTTCACAGTTTAGGTGACTTGTTATCACAGGGAAGCAGGTTGTGTCTGATGTTGCTGTGGATTGTAACCCTGGAACACATTGCTAGATTATATCCCTCTTCCACCATGGATGATCATGACAGAATCAACCCTTAGAAAGCTGCAGGCAAGTATACTTGTCTCCCTGCCTCCCCTGTTGGAGTGAGTTACATAACAAGTATAGTTGCTTCAGGCAGATTGCCTTACCTTGGCCCTCAGCCTCATATCAAAAGAGCCGTTCATTAGAAGCAAGAAACAGCAAGCAGAAAAGTACACCCAGCACGTAAGGTGAAAAAGCAGACAACTAAACAAAACAATGCAAAAAGGACGGTAAAGAAAAAGGAAAAAAAAAAGAGGCTGCTCAGAGCAGGGAATGGGATTGCAGAATGGTGCAGCTGTCAGATTTCTAAGGGTTAACAGATGAACTCTCACCCTGAAGTCAAACCCCAAAATCATTTGGGCATAAATTATACCAGTACAATTCATCAGAATCATGATAAGTGTCCTTGACAAAGACACAATAGGAAAATACAAATTATACAATACCGTTTTAACCATTTCCAGCCAACTACGACATGATACCGGCTCTATAGAAGCAGCAGTTAATATTAAACCATAAAAAACAGGAAACAAAAACAAAAACGTGAGGAAAGTAGCCTGCAACATTACAAGCGAGTAAACCGAGGATTAAAGGGAGTAAACCTGTTCAAATCCCCTATTTGTGTTGTATGTTTGTGTGTTTGCATATACAAATCCTCCATTTCCTTTGAACCCCTTTATTCTCCACCAAAATAATAATAAAAAAAAAGGTACATCTTCAATCAAATCAATCTTCAATCAAATCACAAGTAAGCAGCAAGACTTGCTGACAGATTTCACCTGTAATATTTTCAGCATTGCATCACTAAGGGGGTTCCTCAACTTTGGATTTGTACGTGAAGGTTACAGATATACAGTAAGTTTGGACCATATATCTCTATTCAAACACACATGAATCATATATTGTTATTATATGACCATACACACAAAATATTACTTACTTACAAAGAACTTCAGGAAAACAAAGCACAAAAAGGACTCACAATTGGCTGTTAAAAAAACAAAAAAAACAAAACAAAACAAAAAAACAATTAATACCTCAACAGAAAACAAGGGGATTGAAGAGGCAGGTTTACATGTACTTTTGTTCTAAGCCCCTCCAAAAGACATATAATCATCTAAGCATGGCTGGAGAGGGTTAAAACCACAACCACGGGACAAACTGAATCAGGTAACAGAGAGAGCAAGAGTGGATGGGAGTGTTTTTAGAGGGGGTAGGAAGAGAAGAGTGGGGTGGTTTTGTAATCACCAAAGCAGAGCCCTGAAGAGCCAGGGCAGACTCATGGTATGAAAGCTCAGGCTGGAGGGGCGTTTGCCTGGCCCAGTTGCTGTGCAGCATGCTGATGTGGGAGCTGGACGTCCCAGACAGCTCCGAGTTCGGGACGAACAGAAATGTCTGCTGACTGGGTGGGTGGCCGTCGCAGGTGCCGCTCCCCGTGTCTGGCCCGTAATAGGATGTCTGCGGGATGGACTGGGCTGACGAAACATCCAGATGAGGGTGCCCTGTGTGAGGAGGCGGCGAGTTGAACTCTCCAGCATCTGAAGAAGCCACCGAGTCACTGGACGGCTCTGGACTGCGGTCTTTGAGTCCATGCAGCAGCAGACTGCCCGGGGGTAGAGGGAGCTCCGGGCTTACGTAGCTAATATACTCCTCAGTGACAGGCTGAAGCCGACTGACCAGTGCAGAATTGCCGGATGCCTCCTCAAGGTTAAGATCCATGGACCCACGGCGAGTTCGATACAGTCTTGAGGCTACAGCGTTCGGGTCGGCCTGGAGGCCATGGACATGGAACTCAAAGGCACTGGCAGGTTCAGCTGCGTGGGCAAGCACTGGTGGAGCAGAGTGGGGGAATGAAGAGTGAGGTTGGTCATAAGATGGCTGGGCCACAGAGGTGACTGGTTGGGCTACACTTATGGGGGTCAGCTGTGGGACTGGGCTGTGGGTCAGGCGCATGTGGCCAGGAATGTGAGGGTGTATGTAGGCTGGATTAGGCTGTGGGGCCTCAAAAGCCAGGCTAGCAGCAGCAGCTTGCATATGCTGGTGGAGGGTGAGCTGGTTGAGCTGATGGGCTGCCAATGGATAGCCACCATATGCTGCCATGCTTTCAAAATGGTCCAACAAAGTGGCCTGGTTGAGACTCAGTCTGCGCACGGCCTCCTCCTGCTGCTCCTTATAGCCATACAGGGACTCAGATGGGGCCTGCAGGTGCAGGGGCTCTGCCAGTCTCTGGGCAGCCATACTGGGTAGCAAGAAGAGTGAGGGCTCCAGGGCCTCCACGCCGGAGAAAGGATGGAGGCTGCTGCCGTAGCTGCGGTAGGCCGGCTGGAAGTGGCGCGTGTGGGCCTCCAAGATCGACGTGCTCTTGCGGCGCTGCACGCTGAAGCCTTTGGGAGGGCAGGACGGCGGGGGCGAGAATGAGACGGGTCGCTCGGGGATGGTGGGGAAAAAGAACGGGGGCTCAGGGGCCAGAGTTGAGCCCCCTCCACCGCCGCCATACTGCTGACTCACTGACTGTGGCTGCAGTGACAATAACATACAGCATCTTTGTGAGGGAGCAGAAAGAGGCAGCATCATACAGTCACAAAGCAAGAGAGAGAGAGAGAGAGAAAAATGAGAGAGAGAGAGAGAGAGAGAGAGAGAGAGAGAGAGAGAGAGAGAGAGAGAGAGAGAGAGAGAGAAAAAAGCAGAAATCACAAAGCAAAAGACACCCAAGACAAAAAAATAAGTTCTAAATATAGCAAAGAACTATTAAAACGCTTTCAGAAAAGAGAAGTGTACAGATGATAAAGAGTGGCAGAACATGGGTATGGAATTAAATACAGATTTGGCAAAGACTGTGCAGCTTGAGCTTGACTGACTGCTGAGGCACCGGCGACAAAGAGCATTTCTACCCAAAGACACCACAAAAATAAAAATATCAGCCCAGTACAGGACATCCACCGGGGGAGCAGCAGTCTGGCCTAGTTTAAGAATGCAATGCACCTTGCTTTCTGTATTTAATGTGAGCACAGGGCTCCTGTTGAGCAGGCCAAGGGAACATACAGCTCACAAGCACCTGAAAGAGCTTAAAGGAAGTTTCTGTTGCACCTACAGTTACTGCTGTAACATCAAAATCCTATTTTGAGGCACTGTGCATTGGCAGAACATTCCAAATGCCTTTATATCTAAAATTCAACTAATGTGAGCTACAATTGTTCAACAATGCTTACTGACCTCCCATAATTCACAAATGTGCTGTTTTATTATCTATTCAGACTCCTGATTAGCTGACATTCCAGAAGGTGCTATTATAGACAGTGAGGAACAACTGCAGTACACCACACTAACCAGGGACATAGCTGTACATGGACAGTTAGTGCAGAAAGGTGAATGGGAAGCTGATCATTTCAGCAACTCAAAGTCAAATCCTATTTGAAACACAAGCTCAAAACACACAATTCAAGCACTCAGTAGTGTCAAGCTATTGACCAGAATAAAGGCCATCACAAAGATTTATTCGAATGACAAATTAATTAGAGCATGTGTCTAACTAATCATATCTTGTACAACAAACACATTTCCAGTTGGTGAAAATGAAACATTATTTTATTCCTACTCTCTGATTTTTGCAACCTTTTGCCAGTGACGAACTCCCTGACCAATCACGCAATCTCTCAAACTGGGTCAGTTTTATTCTAAAAGAAGTGATGAAGCTCTTCACACTAGTTTCAGTAGTCTGCCCAATGTCACTTTTTGCACAAGGCACAAAGAACGCATGTGCAAAGGACCCTCAAGATGATTCACAGAGATCCAAACCATGCAAAAGTGTAAAAAGACCGTTAGTGTCCTGTGTGTAGTATTAGATATGAATTGTGTCTGACCATTCTGCGTTTGGTCTTAACCGTCTCCTTTCCTTTGCATCTCCTTTCAATAAAGACTAAGTCCTTTAGCTACTTAAACTCTTTGTGGGCCACCATGTCAGCTTTTCAGTCTCATAAATATCACAACTGGACACCAAATAATTCATACTAGCTAAGGGAAAATAAGACTAAAGACTGAATAAGAAGAATAGAGTCATTTTTAGTTTCAGGTACCAGTGGCCTTCTGTCCCATTGAGTCTTCTCCCAGCAGGAGGCTCCTGTTTCACTCAGAGTGACTAACATACAGGGCTGGCAAAGATTGCTGGGAGGCTGGCACGGCGGCGCGGCAGCACAGACTCCAGTGCTTTGGAGAGGCGGCCCGCAAACGTCTCGCCATCTGGCTTCCCCAGCCGGGGCGAGAGCGGGGCCGATAGTGCCAGCGGAGGAGTGGAGGGTGGCTTGGGAGGGCACGATGAAGGAGGGGCTGAGGAAAAGCAGGGCACGCAAACAGACATGCTACGACCGCGACGGGCAGCGGAGGGAGGTGGAGGAGGCTGCAGGCGAAGGAGGGGGAACAGAAATGTAAACACATTGGATCACAACTAATGGCACAAGGAAAAAGAAAGAAAGAAATAAAGAGAAACAAATTACAACTAAAACGTAACACCTGATATGTTTATCCATCGACACAGGGTAAACGAACCTAAAGGATGAATGCCAATAATGAATATATGGAGGGGGGAGGGGGCAGATAGAGAGGGAGGGAGAGAAAGAGTGCCTTCTGAAGGACTTAAAGGGAATTGTGGCGACTTTTTCACTGCATAATTAAATCATCAAGATGAAGAATGATTGTTTTTTTTTTTTGGTGAAATGCTCCACCCTACAGAAACTACACTTGTTCACAGTGGCGGAGATGGGAACCAGACGTCTGAAGAGTTTAATGCCTCTAGAAGCTCCCTCACAGAATGTTATTACTTAAAATGGTTTCAAATACACTGTCTGGTGTCTGCAATAGGACTTCGGCCCAAAACGTGTTTTGTAAAATTCACTTATGGTGGAGATGCACGCAGGGCACTATGAGGCACAGTCCCCAAAGAAAACTCCAGATTTATTACTATTACTAACAATATCTAAAGTCAAAATGAAAACAAAAAAGCACTCTAATCTTCACAGAACCTGCTTTTATTCCCTCTCATATTGACTATTGCAATTCACTGTACTTGGGAATCTGTCAGTCAGGGTTGTCACGTCTGCAGTTGGTCCAAAATGCAGCCGCAAAAGCTCCTGACTGGTACCAAGAAAAGGGAGAGCATCACCACTGTACTTGCATCATTGCATTGGTTACCAATAAAACACAGAACTGAACGTAAAGTTTTATCATTTATTTTTAAAGCATTGGTTTGGCTCCCAGCTATATCTCTGACCTCCTCTGCTTCTATGATCTTCTAACTAGTTTCTATGAGTCATTCCACGGTCTCAAATGAGATTTAAAGGTGACCGGGCCTTTTCTGCCGCTGCCCCAAGACAGTCTTCCGCTTTTCATAAAGGAATCCACCACAATAAATATTTAAGTCAAATCTTAAAACCCATCTATTTTTTCAGCCATTCAAGTCTTTTTAATGATTATGCACTCAGTATCTGTTCTGTCTTGCCAGTATAGTTCTTCCATCTAGTTTTATTTGGCCCTTTTTGTTTTATTGCTTTTACGGACGTGATTTCTTTTGCTTGAACAATGTATTATGAAGTTTTGATTAGTTAGTAGTGGTTATTTAATTGGTATTATTGTGCTGCACTTTGGCCGACACTTGTCAAGTCACCTTTATGTCTATAGCACATTTACAAGACTTGACTTGAAAAGACATGGTTCACTGGTTATTTTGGTTAGCAACTAAAATGGTAGACATCACAACCCCTGGTTCCCATCACCACCACTGTTTTAAAAAAAATAAATAAATAAAACAGTCATTAAGTTTCCCCTACAATAAACCATTTCACATAAAACCAATCTGAATGACATGTTTACAGCACAGTAACAGAACTATGTGGAAATCTAGAAAATAACAGATTTCCCCTTTAATAGAAATACTATGGGTTAAATCCACTACTACTGCACTTGGTAACCAGAGAAACTTAAGTACTTCTCTATTGAAATGTTGAAACTGTACAAGTGACTCTACATTAATATGCTGGGTTTTTTTTTTGGTTTTTTTTTTAAAAAAAGAACAGAGATTTAGCAAACAACAGAAACAACTCTATGTTCTTTAAGTTTCCACAGAACATTTTAGAAGACTAGAGTAAAATTCATCACTGCCTAAAGCAGGGGTGTCCAATCTTACACACAAAGGGCTGGTGTGGCTGCAGGTTTTCACTCCAAACAAGCTGAAGCTCACCTGACTCTACTTTTTAAATCAGTCGGTCTTAGTCTTCAAACATTTCATCAGATGACCTCGTGCTCTGTTGTAGTGAAAACCTGCAGCCACACCAGCCCTCTAAGGATAAGATTGGACACCTCTGACCTAAACAGACAGAAAACGCTAAGTTTCTGAAAGGCAAAGTTCTAGATGTATAATTTAATGTGCACTTAAAAACAAGTAGTTCCACCTTCAGTTTAAGAAGAATATTTCAGCACATCATGATGCTATAGATATTTTTAGCACAGAGCAAAGCGAATTTAGGAGGGGAAAAAAAAAAAACAAACCAAAAAAACAGAGTGGTTTACAACAAACTGCATTTTACAACAAATAACACATTAGGACAAATAACAACAGATACTGTCAATCCGATAAGAAAGAAAAAAAAACAAAAAAAAAACCAAAAAGCATCAGTGCTGTGCAGACTCCAGTCCTTTCATCAGCTCCTCCATGCAGAGCAGAGGTCAGCATCAGCCGTCTCAGAGACAAACAACCTCTCAATAGCTGACAGAAACACAGACAGCTCAAAAGCTTTGCTTTCATCTGTGAGATCTTCATTTACTTCTAGTCACTTTAGGATATTAAGAAGAACACAAGCAGAAAAAGTGGAGAACAGGGACAACAAGCATTTATTTTTTTACCAAGAAGAGCACTATCAAACGCAGTCTCTGTACCTGCATTTATATGGAAAACTGATGTACACCATATTGAAAATAATTATGGATGGCAAAACATATGAGAAGCTCAATGGTGCTGTACTGTCCTTAGGGACCACCAAGACCTCCCATAGGATTTACCTTCTGGAATGAAAAGGAATGGGCTAGGATGAGCCTTCACTTCTCTGAGCAGAGGAATCATTCAAAGTTGAAGCGTTATTGTTTCAGAGGCACAGAGGAGTGATGGGAGCCTGGCAGGCAGCACAGCACTGCTGAAAAGGTGAACCACTGCAAGACGTGGTCTTGCACAGGGGGCAACTTATTTTGGAACAATAAACCAAAACAAAGAGAGTAACATGTAAACATACTCAAAGTACCATGTAAAATGGGCGATGAGGAGGACCAATGGCAACGTGCATGGTGGTAGAAATTCAACACGGAGAGAGCGAGAGAGCGAGAGAGAGAGAGCGAGAGAGATAGATAGATAGATAGATAGATAGATAGATAGATAGATAGATAGATAGATAGATAGATAGATAGATAGATAGAAAAGAAAGAAAGAAAGAAAGAAAGAAAGAAAGAGAGTGAGTGAGTGAGAGCGAGAGAAAGAGAGCGAGTGAGCGAGAGAGAGAGTGAGCGAGAAAAGAATGGGCCGTTTGAAAAGGACTCAAACCCCATTAGAGTTTATGGTTTTACGTCAATGGCTTTGCTTTTCTTCACATGCATCATTCCTTCATAGGCTCAAACAAACCATGTTTCCACACCATAAAAAGAAATCCGGTTAAGACATGCAACCACAGGCGCTCATAAAAATCCACAACCGAGTCAGTCAGCACTGTTTTAAAGACAGAGACATCATTCAAAAAAAAAAAAAGCGCATTTGCTAAAATCTCTAGCCTAATCTCAAAGACTTCTTCCTCAGCTGGCAGGCTTGCTGTCTGTGGTTGTCTTACCTGTAAAATCTCTCAAGTCTAAATCGCACTAAGGCTGAAGTTTGACTAGCATCTAGTCCGTAATGATGGGGTTTCATTTTGACACTGAACAATCATTTGCAAAAGTTTGAACAGTTCTGGTAAAACGACACGTTTTGCTGATTTTCTAAGTGAAAATAAGGCAAAAAACATGGCATTTTTCCTGCACATTTTAATCGACAAATTCCATTTACTTGATGAGTTCAACATATTTTGGAAAAAAAATAAAACTCAAAATGTGCCATAACTTCTGTACAAGCCACGTTTTGTGTGCTTTTCCCTCCAATATGTTAGATTCAGCAAATAAACAGTAATTATTCATTAAAACATGTAGATGCGCGTTCTCTGTAGAGGACGAGTTAAATCATTTTCACTTAGAAAATAATCAAAACATGTAATTTCACCAGGTGCACCAGGTGTATGCCCCAACTTTTGCATACAAACTGTATCTTTGCTGCTGGGTTGGAAGCTGAAGCAAATTTTCTAGGACCTTAATCACTGTTTTGGCAGCAAAAGCTTGCAAGTGATTAATTACTGGGCTGTAGGTTGGACGACAACAGCTGAAAAAGAGAGGCCCAACCAAAACAGACTGGGTGGGGGGGATAAAACACAATGATGCTAATGCTCTGTGCCTACACCAGTCATTATTAGCAAACAACTGTTAATGCTAACATGCTAATGTTTAGTGACTGCTGAGTAGTGACCCTGCGATAACTGCCCTCTTATCCGAGTGAGTCAGGTCTCATTGTGGCTGTGAGACTTACCATAGTCTGCTGGGGGAAGGCAGGGTGCTGCTGGGCAGGCTGGGAGGCAGGGGTGTAAGAGGCCTGCCCAGGCTGCTGCTGCTGGGAGCCCTGCTGGGATCCTGCTGAAGAACTGTAGGACATGGTGAGCTGGTTGAGGGGCGTCTCGGAGTATAAGGACAAGCCCTGTCCACTGTCTACTGTGCCTTCAGCTGCGGAGAGAAACAGAACAGTAACTCCCACACTTTTCCAACAACATTATGGGGGAATGTTAATAGGGCTGCACAATGTAGATAACATACTATATACACACACCATATACTATTTGAGATAAAGCTGTAGGCAAAAGTTTGGGTGCCCATTTCACTGATTTTTTTTAAAGTGAAAATAAGTTCATACATCCTTTATAGAAAACATACTTTTTGCACATTATTGATGCACAATTACTGGTTATCTGCAGAAAAACACACCGTGAAGCCCATTGTGTCAACACAATCAGTAGCCAATATTGCCTACAGTTTTATATAAATAAACAATGTTTTATTTAATTATTTAATATTTTATTTATTTTGCAGTTGCAGTTTTGGCATATTTTAAATATACATTGGCCAGTTCTGGTCATGACAAAATGTTAAGTAAATTTGAAATAAAAGCACAGCTTGAGATTTTTCAATACTTTTAGTGGCCGAGTTGTGGCCGAGTTTGACACTCCTGCTCTAGTGGACGTGTTAACTCTCACTTAGAAAACAAACAAAACGTATATGACTGCAAGTACAGCCCTAATGCCCCGATATCTGTGCAGCCCTAATGGTTAACTTCTGCTGCTCATACATACAGGTGATGGAGATGCCACTTTGTTGGTACTGCAGCTGTTGGTGCTGGTCTGCTTCAGGCTCTTCTGACTCAGGCTGGCCAGGGGTTGGTGGCTGGACACCGCACTGATTCAGAGTGGCTCCTGGGGTTGCCTGAGGCCCGAGTTGCAAGGCCTTCTGGGACTCGCTCAGCTGCTGCTGCAGTTCAGCCTCCTTTTTCCGTTTCTCCTGCTCCTCTCGCACTAGCTGGCGCTGCTCTCGCTTTCGTAGGATCAGCGACACACGGTCCTTAATGGCCTTGGCCATGGTCTTGTGGTCGCCTTCACACACATAGCCAGAGTCAACCTGTAATTCAAAAAAACGCATCAGACTCACAAAATCAAAATTTACACAATTTAGTCCACCTCAAATTTAATTGATCAGGCAAAACATGTCTGCTGTGCCGGGCTTGCTTCTTTAGTTTTGGACCTGAGCTATGAGGCTAATGTAGCCAGGAAGCTTACAGCCCACCAATTAGCACTGAGAAAAGCACAAACCTTAATAATCAAACAGGTCCCACTTTACATGGTGAAACTTCATTTCTGTGCAGCTTCAGCATTACATAAAATAATCAAATAATCAAAAACAACCAAAGCTGCAAACATGTGATTACTCCAATAGTTAGTTAAATTAACAGCTAAATCGAATTATTTAAATTGAATTACATTTAAAATGTATTATAGTTTAATCTTCCAGCTGTTCCGCTACTCGTTTCCCCATCTATGGGTTTATATTGTATATTTGCATTCTAATCTGTTCCGTTTGGTAAGCCTTTGAAAATTAATGCTTAAATAGCCATTACAGCTGTATTTCATGTCTCCGTCATCCTGTCCTAGAAGCACTGTGAGCTCAGAAGAGCGCCACTGTTCTGTAATAATTTATTATTTTGAGTAAAATTAGTGGCAGGAAGAGAAAAGGAGGCTAGCAAAGAAGAATAAACAGGAACAAGTAGCCGTTTAAACAACGTGTAAAGCTGTGTGACTTAACTGGCTAGTCTAGCCAGTTGTTTACAGAAAAGTTAACTTTAAAAAACTTGTTTGTTTTTGTGGCTCAGGAAACTGACCAAAAATAAATAAATAAAAATAATTAAAAAAAAAAAAAAAAAAAAAATCAACCAACCTTAAATAAAGGTTCTGCTTTTCAACTGCCAAATATTTCTTTTTGTCCGCTGGGCCGATGAAATCAGTCACACAAAAGTATATCGTACATGATCACATGATGCGTTATCAGTGGTTGGATTAGCTGTTTTGTGAAACTGGTTTTGCAAAGTGTTCAATGTTTTCTTAATACCACATTAAGACCTCAAGGTAGCACTTTAAGAACCTACCATTTCTTGGGCCACATCTTCTGGAACATCTTTACTGAGGTCAAAAGAGAACTCAATGGCTTCGTTATCTTTGTATTTGCCTTTCAACTTCTTGGCGTCTTCAATGCGCAGCCAGAGCTTGATGGCGATCATCTCCCCATCGTCCTCCTCAGCCAATTCCACTCGCACCCCCGTCTCTTCCTGGAAGAAGGCATGGTTCAGCAGGACTTTAATAGCGTATCTGTAGATGGAGAGAAAAAAGAAGCACAGACTCAGAAGACAGCAGAGAAATCATGACCGGCAAAATGCATAAACAAAAAGTTGTATTCATTTGACTGGAGAAGCCACATCAGGTCGCGAATTAAACAAACAAAAACAAACAAACAAAAAAAAAAGGAGTAACTCTGCCTACATAATACAAGGATTCATCTGATAAATGACGTACAGTATGTGCCAAACCAAAAACTGATAACCTTCTGCATCCAATTTGCCTCATGGTCATACGGACGTTTAACGAGCTTGCAGCTGTCTCACCACACAGCAACAAAGCAGGCAAAATCAGCAGGACCTCTGGTAAACAACTCATTCACTGACAATCAGGTCAGCTCTGGGAGATTTACCACACTGCAGATCCTACCTCCAAAGCTAAAACGAGCATGGATTTCATCAGGGGGAGTGCTAATGTTAACGAGTGAAATCTGTACAGAGCTTTTTGAGTATTGTCAGGTAACCAGAATCATGCACAAACAGCGATTTGCAATACTTAAAGAGGAATTTCTAAATTTCTGCGTAATTCAATGGTTAAGATGTAAACAAAGTCGCTGTTGTTTGATGCAAAAGGTACTGCTCTACAGAAACTTCTTGACGCAGGAACTAGAAGTCTCCTGCACAGAAAGTTATTACATTAAATGGTCATAAATTTGCTGCCTGATGCCTGAGACAGTGTTTTATGATAGATTTGAGGAGGTTTGGCCTTTAAAAAAAAAAATATATATATATATATATATATATATATATTTTTTTTAGAATGCATTTGTGGCTAAATCATTTCCAAAGAAGCCAGAAATGGAAGCTTTAGTGCTGTTTTATCATCATCAACATTTTCTATAAAACTCAGAAGACTTGTAGGTTTAGTGGAGGCTTTGCATAGCAAATAAAATGGTTATATTTGTGCGGCAGAAAACACAACCCCTGGTTACTATCACCAGCACTGTAAAGATTTCTCTACAATTAAACTTTCCATATCAAACCACTCTAATTATCATCTACATCTCAACCACTAATTAGGGAGAAATTTTTAAAGTTTGGTGGAATTCCCCTTTAAGTGCCATATTAAAGAAAAGGGGAATAAATACTTGGTCTTTTGTGATCACACCATAGTAAAAGAAATGTGACCTAACTAAATTATAAAAATCAAGACAAAAAAGCCTGGAATGCATGCAGAAGCGGTGTGTTTACCAGGAACCCAGCAAGGGGAAGCTGGTGTTGAGGCTTTAAGGAGATATGGGGTAAATCCTATGCTACTTTCCTATTGCTCTGTTTTGAGGTAATGATTAAGGCTCTGTTCCCCTCAGTGGCTGTATCCTTCTTAGTGTGGGATGTAACTAGCAGCTGGTAATAAACTGTGTGGTGCTTATCACACTGATGACCAGCCTGCCAGACCCTCCAATATACTCTCATATCAGCACAGTTTACAAGAAACGGCTCCTTAGTGCACCTGGGGGTCAACAGAAGCGAGGCTGAATTATTACTGGTGTCTCAATGTTATGAATAACTCTATGAGTGTGTGCAAGTGAGAGAAAAAACTGCTTACCTCTCATCTTTGTTTTGTCGAATACACCCCTCAATGATCTCCTTCACCTCCGGTATGGCTACCTTATCAAAGCTGCCAGGTTTCACTCCCTGCAGAGTGAGAAAAGGAGACAAGACTGGTAACATCAATGCACCGTCTAAAGCAAGGAAAGCAAACTCTACATTTTAATACCAAAAACAGCTGGCAAGTCTGAGCAGCGAGGCCACAAGGTGGAGATTTACTTCAGAACAATGAGACGTGTGGAACTGGAATACGTCTGGTAGGCGGTACTTTAGGTAACAGATTAGTTTGATAGTCCACTGTAGATGCTTTGTAGATGCTCGATCTGTCTTTAACATTCAACTAAATATATATTAAATGCAACTTAACCTGAAATTGAGTGTGAAACATTCTATTAAATCTAACCCCAACCTTAACATTCACACAAAACCTGCACCGACTCCTACACCTAATCCTAATGCTGTTAATAACCAACTGGGAACCACCAGAAACCTTGGTAATAATTTAAGCATCTGTAGATCATCTTTCGGAGGCCATCAACATAAGGTGTGACTAGTTTATGCATATGATGCCAAAATATGATGCTAAATGATATTTGCCAGTTACACATTTATGTAGCGTCTTATTCAGCATGTCCTTATACCAGATCTCCTGGCAAGAGTTATTTTTAGCTAGTGATGCATCAAAATGAAAATTCCTGTCCGAGCTCAAGTAATGCCCGGACACAGGAGTCATCTGACCAAAAAAAAAAAAAAAAGTAAGAAAAGTGGGGGGTTTTTTTGGGCTTATTTGCTTGTTTTTTATTTATGCTTAATAAATGAATAAACATAGTAAACAATGTAACACAGAAAACACTTTTAAACTGCAAAAATGGTATCTTGTCAAGTGAAATGTCTTAAATAGTCCCATTTTGAAATGTTTGTGCACTTATAAGATTATTGACCTTATACTGTATATCTAGACATTAATAACTTGTTTTAGGAGTAAAATTCTGACTATACAGGCAGATCATTTTGCTGGTTTCAAGCACATTTCTTACAACAAGCACAATTATCTGCCAATATAGTGCGAATTTTACTTAAACCTTAATGTACTACATTATTTACTACAATAAACTACAAATAATGTAATAAAAATCTAAAATAATAATCTTCAAGAATTAAGCCTACATTTCTCAACAGCAGATATTTTAGATTTATTGTGTATATTTAAGATCATTTTACTTGACAACATAGCATTTTTGCTGTGTACTATTAATATCTGCTTTCAACAGGACAAAACTGAGCTCACAACGTATCCACAGGCTACAGAATGTGCCCGCGAAATCCAGCATCCTCGAGAACAGATTAGTAATTGGACAGTAATTCAACCCAGTCACTCCCTCTAAATGACCTTGATCCAGCTACTGTTTTATTATAGCTACATTTAACAACTGTATTAACCTTAAAAATTCACACATGCTTGAAAGTTTAAGAAATTACCCATGCTGTATGAACCACTAAGTAATAGTGGTCTTTTTTTCAAGCTAATATGCTGGTATTTCTGTTTCTGGAGTAACTTAACGTTCCTTGTGCCCTATTAAGGGTGGACAATGTGACCACATTTACTGTTATCATGATAAATTGTATCAATATACTTTTCTGATCATATGTCTGATTACAAAGACAGAAAAAGTAGGCCTGGTTAAGTGGATTTAGTTAAATGCAGTATGTGAAGACTATAATTCATCATAGTCATAGCTTCTGATAGCATTTTATAGCATATTGTATTTATTTTTGCTATATCGTCCACCTTTATGTCCTACCCTGGAA
Source organism: Pygocentrus nattereri (assembly GCF_015220715.1). Lineage (NCBI taxonomy): Eukaryota > Metazoa > Chordata > Actinopteri > Characiformes > Serrasalmidae > Pygocentrus > Pygocentrus nattereri. The sequence continues at coordinate 50,594,437 of NC_051211.1, forward strand.
ATTTCAGCCATGTGGCATTTAAATGGCAGAATAAATGATCTAACAAAAACACCTTTCAACCATATCAGCTCTGCCCTGCAATAGATGTCTGTTCTTTGTATTTTGTGGCATGTTATAAACACCCAAACACGGGCGTGAAATCCAAACAGAAGTATGACACAGCACTCTTAGAGCTGGTGATGTAGACGAACGAGTCGTCTCAAGGATAGAACTCGCTAATCCTACAAATATAAATCTATGAAAGTTTCCAATTCATGCTTTAAATCTGAGGATTACAAGTGTAGAAGATGGGATGTGACACGACGACAGATCCGCTGAGTCATTAGGAACGATTACTGATGCAGGGAAGTAATTACGCCAGGGTCAGGGTAATGAACTGCACATTATGACTTCTATTACACCGGAGAAACCACTAGCCAGATCCAACTAACAGCATCAAGGTAATCTCACAGAACCCGTTCTCTCAAAACATGAAAAATCCATATAATCCACTTGACATCTCAACAAATGCTGCTAACAAAACATTTCTTCCTTTGTGAAGTTCTTCTCTTAGCACAAAAGTCAAGCACAACTCATTTCACATTAAAGTGACTATGCAAAGTTGTCAGCTTGTCAAAACAGCCGTCTAAAAGTAGGGCCAAAAAGTTTGAGGGACTTACCGAAGATAACCTGGTACACAGAGGGCTGAGGGCTATGTGCTGCCATACACTGAGGTCTGCCGCACTATTTACCAAGGCACCCCCCAAACCTGACAAGCCTCAGCATTCTCTCCTTATATAACCTGTCCCCTCCGTCAGATTCCAACGCCAAACAAAGTTAAGCAGACGGAAGGTCTAATAGAATTAAGCCAGAAAGGCGAAGTATTGCAATAACAAGGCCATTAAAAAAGCTAATTACGGATGCTTCCAGTGAATGGGTCCCTTTAAGCCGGATGCATGCTGCCTCCCACTCTGACTGGCCAACAAAAGAGGGAAAATTAGAGGTAATCATTTCGTTCTTCTGAAAGAGGAGGGAGGAGAGAGCTGGGAGAAGTTGGAGGTGGACTGGAAGGTGGAGGCTGATAAAAGAACAAAAGTAATTATGAATTCCAGAAGTGTTGCACATCTGCAAGTGATGTACAAAAGAGTTAAGCTGCCCATCTAAGCGTTTTATTTTCTGCTCGACTTGTCTCAGCAGCGTACGCCGTAATTGCTTTTAAGGGGCCGGTGGATTAAGCGAGACGTCTCCATGAGAACAACAAGAACCTAAAATAACTCTGACATTATCTCCAAATGACTGAGCCCAATTCAAACAGCCGAAGCCATAAACTGCTCATCAAGAGCCGCTTATTAATGTGCTGACTACAGTAAAAGGAGGATGTTGACTAGAGATTTTAACAAGAACATTAAAAATCACGCCGATACTGAAAAAAACGAGGTCAAAAACAAGTGTGACTTGAACAAACCTACGATTCTGATTTACGTCATTACAAAAGAAGCATTCAACCAACCACATCGCACAATCACAAAGAGCCAAGGCTGCACATGTTCCTTCTGAGGAGTTTTAACCAGGTGCTCCACCTGGGTGCAATAAAGGCACCTTCTACAGCCAAGCCTCCACATTCAACTCTTCTGCCCAGCACACAGATGCTGTTTTTTGTAGTCCAGATGTGCCTTATTCCCTTACTATTATGATTTCACCCTCACAGACTTCTATTGCTTCTTTTACAACTCTTTTGAATCTGTTTACTGCATGCTGTGCTGAGTGAAAACAGCCCACAGGGATGACATCCGATAGATGTAGCCATAATTTGATGTTACTCATTCAGTGCTAATGTGGCATGAACACTTGCACTACTTATTAGGATCACAGCCATAGAAACTACCTCCTTTCAAAACAATGTTAATGTAATTGGTACAGACGTCCTGAGGGTGCAAATTTTTTTTTTCCTTCAGAAATAAAGTTGTTTCTGCCTAATAAAATCACTGGGACGTAAACAAAGCTTTTCAGAGCAGGTTGTCAAATGCACCATCCTGGAGAAACTTCAAGTCAGAATCAAGTCAGTCCTGGTGAGAGGAACCAGATGTCCGCAAAGCATGCCATGCTATCAGAGGTACATGCAGTCTGTTGTAAGGCAAAATATCCCCCAAAGAAATTTTGTTTTCTGTAGACATTGTAACCCCTGGTTCCTAGTAGCCACACTAAAGAAATTTGAGTCAATTACTTCATATCAAACTACTCAATGTTTACATATCAACAACTGACCTGCAAAGAAATGTTGAAAAATTAGTGTAATTCCCATCTAAAGTCACATTTCTGCTAGAGGTGGTCAATATGACACTCTTTTAATACTGTGTGATCACTTTTGTTATTGTAATGCACAGCATGCATAATATCAGTACTTAAAGAGCGCTGATCAGCTGCATGTTTCAGCATAACTTGGTTTTTGGTTGCAGTCTATACATTTCACTCTACCAGTGCATTGCTGATGATCTGTATCCTGTATTGTCAACATTTCTTTAAATATGGTGATGCACTATGTTTTTTCACATATCACCCATATCAAAATTCAGGAGTTTGCTTAATGGAAATTTAGTCCAGTATCTTTTACTTGCAGACAGTAACTTGCATTGCATATGCCACAGATTTAGGGACATCAAGAAAGTGCTGATAAAAACTCACAGTCATAAAAAAGAATTTATAAAATCTTAATTATACTGAATGTCCATCATGACGGTGAAACATAAAACCACTTCCGCTGCTTTAGATTAAAGGCTGCAGTTGTTGATGCCGTCTGAAAGAACACTGCATCACTTCATAATGTGGAATTCGGTTTCACAATAAGGAATTTGTAGGGTGGGTGGGACAGATCTGTCTAAAGAAGTGAATTCAGGGCCACTGAGCTCAAAATGCCCTCCGATTGCATCAAACTTAAACTGCTTCTCTCGGCGGCCTGTTGGGTCTGCACTATTGGATTGCGGGAGATTAAAATGCCATGCGGCCGTGTGTCTGACAGCTTTTCTAAACGAGCCAGGGCAGCAGAATCCAGGACATGCCCCGGGCTTCCCTTTCTGTCAACAGGTGCAGTGGAATAAATGAAAGCTGCCACCTGTCCATCTGTCTTCCCTCCCACATTGCTGACAAACACAAAAAAACAAGCAACCCGCACTACCGTCTTGGCTCTGTACGGGCTTTTCTAGAGCCTTCTGTTGTCTCTTACTCGGTCTGCCTCAGACGCCTTGAGCCAAGCTGATTCACGAGCTGTCTGGATCCTCTTTAGCAACACAGCTGTTTGTGCGCGAGCACTTTCTGCCTCTGTGTCTGCCTTCGTTGATGAGACAGAGGCTGTGTTCAGGTGAGAGCTACAGGAAACAGCAAAGATACACATCGCTGTGGCTTACAGAAACACATGATCGGCATGAAAGGCATCTGAAGATCGATGATAAAAATCAGTGAGGGCACAGGTGGGCGTAGCTGTTTGGGTTTCGGCAAACTCAAAATGAAAACAATATCCCCACCACACTGAAATTCACTGTAAATAAAGAGTTTACACCGAAGCAGACAGAACAATAGCACCACATAGTCAGCACTGCCCCCAACTGGTGACTCATCAGGGATTAATGCCTAGTTCAATTTCCAGCCACCTCCATAATGATATACCAAAGCAATGCAATTGTACCCTGGAATAAAGCAAAGTGCAGCTGCTTCCAAGCTCAGGATTAACATGTGTGACAGCTTTACACTGTAAAGGACTATTATTCACATCTATCACGCACACTCTAATCCACACACTATATATAATGCACATACTATCCATTAATAAGAATAATACATTTCATACATGAAATGCATTTCAAACAAAAAAATGTCTACCCTCCTCTTAAAGAGAAAAGAAAGTTATTTTAAAAATTACAAATGCATATCAATTTTAATTATCTTTGTCTTCTACGATTTATTTTATTATTATTATTTAAACAGTTTTGTACAACATGTATGTCGTACCTTAGCAACCACCTGGATTACCAAAGCAATGGCCTAGCAACAGCCTAGCAACCACCTGGATTACCAAAGCAATGGCCTAGCAACAGCCTAGCAACCACCTGGATTACCAAAGCAATGGCCTAGCAACATCTTACATAACAACCACCAAGCAATAAACCATAAAATAGAGCTGAAATTATTGTATAAACCCAATTTAGATATCAAAAGTTATCAAAAACAAACAGTTTTTGGTCATTCAAGAATTTTCCCTTTCTACTGTAAAGTTCGTGCCACTCCTAATACTATTATTACTATTGCCACTACAATCCTTATAATTATTATTATAATAATAATAATTATTATTATTATTATTATTACTACTCCTCCAAATGTTTGGATATCAGGGACAAAAAAAAAAAACCCACAGCTCCCTTGAAGAAAACGGTTTCCCAAGGCACCATAAGACCATTCAACTGATTCAGCCTGAACTTTAGAAGACTCATGACTGTATTTTCTTTCAAAAGCCTGCAAAAGCAAAACAAGCAATTTGTGGAAGGAAAGGAAAGGCCAGCCATTAAGAACAGGATTTAGATTGGATTTACACAGAGCAGCAGCAGGACTGAAGTTTTGCGCAAACTGCAAACAATAGTCTTCAGGGTCAATGACCTCAGCTGGGCCGGATTAAAGCACTGTTTATCTATAAATGGCTTATGAGGGAAACGCCATCACAATAGATTCAAAGCTATTTGTTTTCACAAATGAACCAGCAATTCCTCCATAAATGTAGACATTTGAAGCTCAGTTTGTATATATCGAACCACAAGAATACACTGAACATAAAGGAGGAAGCTACTGTTATAGCAGAGACACTTCCATAAAAATGATGATAATAATAATAATGATAATCACATACTTGTTACTACGACCGCTGCCATGCTTGTAAATCTAATTTGACTGCATTGCATCTGTGCCACTGGCAGGAAAAGGGAAAGTTTCTTGCATACAGTCTTAATTGTATTGCACTTGAAAAGCGAATGGACAATGACAACAGACAGAGGACTAATATTAAAATAATGGAAACCTTGACTTTGTTGGGTAGAGTATTATTGTGTAGGTCTGAAGAACAAAGCTGATATGTGGCCATAATGACAGCAAAGAGTGCTTGTAAGAGTGGGAGGAAAAGAGGGAGGGAGATAAGAAGCAAGAACAAGGCCCAACCCCATGTCTTCATTTTACTCCTATCCCTTGTTCTTAAGTGTCACCCAAACGCCTTAGAACTGAGTTACAAGGGGTAGTGGTTGAAATCTTGCTCTATGAAATGGGACCCTCTAATAAAAAAAACAAAAAAACTTGCTTCATTAACAGCTACTAGTGCTGCTCTGTAGGCGACCCTGCCTGCCTGCGGTGATAGTAGAGGAGGGAAAAGTTCAGCTCCTCACTGCTGGACTTCAGTTACATTTAGGGCATCATACGCCTTCAAAGAGGGAGGCAATCTTTTATTATCATCCAGGCCTAATTCTTTGCTGATGCGAAGCTGAAGTCGGCTACTCGCCAGCCTCTTGTTCAAATTTTCCTGTTCCACCTTAAATGGTACAGCAGTTACATTCTGGTGCTTCAGGTGGCAGAACTGCTAGACTATTTAAGGTGGAACGGGAACTAGCTTGCTACTGAGATATTAGCATGCTATTAGTGATTCTTTTATGCTTGTTATGAAGGACCATAATACACTGAAACGACAAACTACAATAATACAATGGTTATCGTAATTTTTAAGGGAGAAAATTCTCACAATTGTGGGTTACTTTAGTCTGTCGCTTGCGCATCCATCCAACTCCATTTAGAGTGTGTCTCTCCCTCCGTTTGGAGGGACACGTAGCCCTAACACTTTGCCCTACCCCTCTATATCAACAAAATATTGGGACACCCTACCCCTAGACGTGAACGCACAAAAAGAGTGCTAAGGGCCAAGTGGTACGGGCGAGGGGTGAAATGGGATTGGGCCCAATAGAGCTCAATGAGAGCGAGAGGCCTGGAGAGAGTGCGGGAGAGCAAAAGGGAGCAATGGAATGATTTGGGGGGGGGGCTTAGGTGGGATACTCACACTGGTGACCCGGCGGTAGATCTGAGCGGGGTTCTGACACTCTGAGTACGGGTACTCTGAGGTAGCCATCTCCAACATGCACATCCCAAAGGCATACACATCCACCGACTCGTCATACTTCTCCTCATACATCTCAGGCGCCATGAACTCAGGGGTACCTTAAATCAAAAGAACCATTCAGAACTCTGAGGCTTGGACCCATACTCACCCAGCAGGGCCAGAAGGAAGGGAGACGAGAGGAGAATCACGCCATCGTGCCGTTTGACCCCTGAGAAGAAAGAAAGATACAAAAGAGAAGGAGAGAGAGAGAGAGAGAGAGAGAGAGAGAGAGAGAGAGAGAGAGAGAGAGAGAGAGAGAGAGAGAGAGAGAGAGAGAGAGAGAGAGAGAGAGAGAGAGAGGAGCAAAAAAGATAAGGAGAAATAAAAGAAGAAAAAAAAAAAAAGAAGAAGAGGAAGGAGGAAAACTGCCCTCAGTTATTCAGCAGAGAAAGGATTCAGTAATTTCTCTGCAAGGCCTCCTACTGGTTTTTGCTTAGGGGTGTTGGTGCACAGAGAAGGCCCGGCCAAATCCCCTTCTCAAGTTAGCAAGCAAAACAAGGTATAAAGCAAGTTTACTGTCAGCACCAGTCGTTTCAGCTTTAACAGAGATGGGCTTTTCATAATTACATTTACACAAGCATTTACAACAGCATAAAATAAGGACTTTAGGAAAGGCAACATCCACTCACCTTGCAGTTAGCCTGTTATGAGGAAAGGTTATACAGACAGCCGACAGAAAAGCACATCTCAAAGCAAGAGAACACAGTTTTTCTGTGCACCAAGTTAGGTCTGATGAAAGGAAAGGCCTTGCAAAGAAAAAGGGAAACATTTATTTCATGTTTTTTTTTTTTCTTTTTAATTGTGGGCCATTGCATGTTAACTTACCAGTCCACTTTTCAGCATACTTACTCTCTGAACTGCAGTACATTAAATAATCCATACAGCACAGTGAGGGACACTTGAGCTTATAGCCCTACAATTTAGGGGAAAAACAAATACTGAAGAGATCGGGGGAAATATAATGAAATAAAATGGAATAAAGAAGAGGAAAGAGGCCATTAAGGGAAAACAAAGGGCAGGTAACCATAAGGAAACAACAGCATCTCAAACTCCTGAGAAGGAAGGAAAACAAATGTGATGAGGCAAACCTTCGGAGAAAAATGCAACATTATTGGCAACACAAGCAATTATTAACCATTAATCACTGAAGTCCACAGTTCTTCACACCAAAGTGTAACTGCCAACGAACCATGTGGCTGAACCAGTAAAAGTGATTGCCCAAACTGGGATTCCTGCGGCATGTTATAAACTTCAATATGCCACTGTTCATGGAAATTTTAAGTGCTCTCACCAGATTTCTTTACAAGCCAACTAGCTGTTTGTAGTGCTTGTTACTGGTTTCGGCTGGAAAACAGGATTAAAAGGTGTTTTCCCTCTTTATAACAAACAGACACAGCCAGAGCACATCTGTAGTTTCCCAAACTCTCCACCATTTTAAGGGAGAAGTGAAAAACATAACTAAATAAAAAAAAACAACACTGACACCTCGGCTGCCAGGAAAACTGTGGTCTCCACTCAAAAGCACTGTCCAAATCCTGCAGATCACAAAAAAATCTCTCAATATGAAATGCATTCGCTACTGCACCCTTCCCCAGTTTCACAGGGGACTCCCATTCAAACCTAGAAACCAAGTAATGCTAGATGCTAGGGCATACCTATAACACTCTTGGCGAAAGAAGAGCACTTCAGAGTAGCCAGGCCCAGGTCGCCGATCTTAACGGAGCCGGTTGGGCCGGTGATGAAGATGTTGTCACACTTGAGGTCTCGGTGGATGATGGGAGGAGTCCTAGTGTGGAGGAAATGAAGGCCCTTCAGGATCTGACGGCACCAGCTCCGCAGAACCTTGATCTTCATCACTTTGAACCGCTTCAGATACCTTAAGAACATAAGACAATGTTATTTTAGCTGTGTTAGGAGCATTTAGTTTACACTAACACATAAGCTTGTTGCTTGATGTGTAAGTAGGCCTAATGAGCACTCAACCACTACTGATCATCCGAGGTAGAAAAACAAACAACAGCTGTTAAAACGGCAAGAGAGAGCATGTTAACATTAGTCATTAACATTGGAGATGTCCTCACCGACTATAAACGTAACCAAAAATTCTATTCCACAAGCCAATGGAGCCAATATTAAAACTACATATGTATTAAAAAAAAAATTTAAAAAAAATCATACTTTAGTGCAGGCTTTGAATTGAAGCAGAGTTGTTGGGGGGCTATGGGGGGGGCTGTCTAAAGGATGTGAAGTGACTTATTTACAGTCATACGTCTTTCATGATATTACATTTTTGCCACATCATCTCTACACCCGATTCAATTTAGTCACTCTAATGGGCCGTCCAGGACTCCTTCCCCCCAACCCAGCGCCCCCACCCACTCCCCCACCCCCACCCCAACACCTCCGACCAGTCCCCCCGCCCAGCCCAGCCACCAGCTCAAATTACAGCTCAGTGTGAACACGTGGGATGAGAGAGAGGTGCAGAGATCAGCTCTGATATTATTTAACATGCAGGGGTGGAGTTGGGGCGCAGAGTGTGGCTTTAATTAAAATGTAATTTAATAGTGCTAAACTTAGCATTATCTGTTCCACATTAGCTACGGCGCGCTCACCAGAACGAGGAGATCAGACAGACAAATTGGATGGTGTCACCTCAACAGGGACAGATTTAATCGGTTACTGAGTAGAGACAGAATGGACTGAACCGAATACCATATTTCATCTGTAATGTGGCATTATGGAATTTGTATTTCATCAGAGGACGATGCAACTGTCCCCGCTTGCAGGCAGAAAGGCGGGTCCAGTATGGAGAGAGGAGAGCAACATGTGATAGGGGCAGTGTAACCCCCCCCCCCTTCCTCCCCCCAGCACTTTCATTAGATTAGCCTGCCCTAACCAAATCTTTTGGAGCCAAGCCATAGCCAGGATTTAGCCCAGTAATCCTCATTACAACAATCTACTCCGTGAGAGCACAGAGGCAGAGGGAACTGGGGCCCATCACTGCCATGCGAAATGGATGAGACATGTACTTCAAGAACAAAGAAAAACAACAAAACACAACACAAAACAAATGCATGCAGTCCTCCTCAGCCGCTCGCTGACTGCGGTTCACGCTTTTTTCATCTCATTTCCAGCCAAAAGAACTATTAAAGTACAACTTAATAATTTTTTGTGTCAGAAAAAACAGGACATATAGAGCACCATGCAAAAATCAACAAAGCATCTCATTTAAAACCACTTATGTGGGCAATAAGTGTTTTGGCTTGTATCAAATATCATTAGAACAGACGGAAATAAACATTAACCTAGCAAAAAAGCAACAAGAAATGCTTAAAAGTTTGGTTGCAGATTTCTCCTGGACGTCTCCAGCCATCACATGGTTTTGATAAATTCCATCAGTGTCACACTTGATTTAATGTAATGAAGTACTGATTAACCAAATCAAGTTTGAGATGATAACTGTATATGATAACTTGTCAGAGGAAAACCTTCTATCTCCATTTTTTTTTTCAGTTTTTGACATAAATCGAAAAATGCCTGTTGTCCTTTACACTATATGTAAATTTCACGATGAATGGACTAAAAGAAAAAGCCTAAAATTACTTGGAAAAAATTCTGGTTCCATTGACTTCCATTAAAATAAAGTAGGTTTTCTTCTTCTCCTGTAAAGGTTTTCTTCCCACAACAGCGATATAATACTGGGCTGTTATGGGGAAAGGTTTGTTAAGCTAACACAGACACACATAAAATCCCTACTTATTAATATTATTTGTATTTAATATCAATTTTAAAAATCCTGTTCTTCTGATCAAATAAACACATCCTGCCCAGATAAACAGTGTTTTAATTCTATTTTTTCAGGTGTCTAAAACATTTGCACATTATATACTTAACAGAAATTTATATGAAACCCTGCAACACTAACTATAATATCAAATCGATCAATATTTAACTTGTCCACTCTTTGATTCTGTGCAACTACTGCCACCTTAACTCCTCCATGCTTTTAATCTTAAGCCCAACTAGTACCAGCTGTGCTCTCCCAGCAAAAGCTGTTCCCAAAGGAGTCACTGAGCCCCTTCAAAATTTCACCCAAGCAACTACACAAACTCACCTAAGCTGCCTTGCACATTTCTCTCAAGTGCATCTAAAACGGTTCATGAAGATATTTTTGAAAAGATTAAATATAAGATAATGTATTTGAGCAAGGAAGGAGAAAGGAAAATAACTGAAATAATAAGATTTTAAAAAATTATTACAAGATTAAAAGCCTTGTTTTTTCCCTATACCTTTATATCTACATCTCTATCAACCGTAAGACCTGGTAGATACCAAAACTGTCCCCATCAGATAAACCGCACTTAAAGCTTTCATCTCTGAGAGAGAGGAGAAAATCAAGCTGCTTCAGATCTGAAAACATGCACAGGTGCTCCTGTCCATCCTTCCACTGTGAGAAGACCACTCAGCGCTGTGGGTCTGAAAGGATGTGTAGCTGTCAAGAAGCCTCACTGAGAAGATGGCAAAGAAAAATCTGCATCAAACATCTAAACTGGCTATCTGAGATGAGGATTAAGGCTTAATGGACTGATTAGTCTAAATTTGTCGGATTACTAGTACAAGAGGAGCAGAAACAACCACTGAAATTTGGAGGTGTGGAAAAACATCCGTTAAATTCCTTGAAAAACTGAAGCGACTCGTCTGGAAAAAGGGAGCCGTAATAAAAACAAAACACTAAATTCTGAGAAAATATAGTTGCATTATTTATTAGCTAAGCTGTTTTCTGCTTTGTCTTGAGGCTGAAAAAGGAATAAATTGTACTTAATGTCCGTTTTGACTGGAAAATAAATAAAGCATGGTCTCCGATACTCTTACAGCACCGCACATTTAGCTTTACAGTGCAAAAGAAAGACAAAGCCATTACTGCTCGAACAGGATGGATGCTTAACACAACAATCAAAGGATCTGGAGCCGTTTCGGGCTTTATAACACAGCAAGGAAGTGAATGTGTATACAATGGAAAATGTTTAATTTACCACACAAACAACCGCCTCAGGGTTTAGTAACTCTCTCTGCAAACTCATCAAGATAATGGAGATAGAACACGATGCATGCCGTACATGTTTTCTAAGACTTTCATTTCCATTTCCCTTCTTCTCTATTAATTCCCTATTGCTCCAGTCATCTTTCCTTTGGTTATTATTAGGAGCAATAGTAAAAGTAGCAGCTTATTTTCATAAGGAACAATGAAACTCTTCAACAAAGCAAAAAGCAGGAAATGAAGAACACAAACGTTGTGGGCCAATTACTGTGGGTGGTTTCTTCAACAGCACTTGTCAGCAACCCTCTGTGGCCCAACAGGCTTGTTTGGGGCAGAATCAGGTACGGCAGGGTGAGCTTACACAAATGCAGAACCTATTGACAGGCAAGGTTTATGCCCTGCCAAGCATAAATGTGCCAGAGGCACTGAGCAGCATTTCCATCAACTGCTTACACAAGCTTCAGGTGGTTTCAAGTTAGTTAACAGGGCAGTTACATAAACATTACTATGGTAATAGAAATGTACCAGGACCATCCGCAGTCACTGGCAAGGAGAACTGAACAGTAAAGGTGCGTTTACATTTCCGATCAGGCACAACATTCTGACCACCTCCATGTTTCTGCGCTCACTGTCCATTTTATCAGCTCCACTTACTGTATAGCTGCACTGTGTAGTTCTACAGTTACAGACTGTAGTCCATCTGTTTCTCTGATACTCTGCTACCCTGTTCTTCAGTGGTCAGGACCCCCATGTACCCTCACAGAGCAGGTACTATTTGGGTGGTGGATCATTCTCAGCACTGCAGTAACACTGACGTGGTGGTGGAGGAGTGTTATTGTGTGTTGTGATGGTCTGAGTGGATCAGACGCAGCAGAACTACAAAGTGCACCTATACAGTAAGTGGAGCGGATAAAATGGACAAAATAAGTGTAGAAACAAGGAGGTGGTCATAATGTTATGCCTGATCAGTGTATTTAATTTACTTACCTCAAATACTTGGTAAAGTTGCACCATCCCTGAACAAATGCCCTCAATGGGAAAACATTTTTTTCATTCATTTTAATTAATTGCATTAATTCCAACTTTGACCCAATTCACTCCTATTGCAGTTGAGCAAAATTCAAATCATTCCAAACCTACGCAGTAAGCAATGAAAAATGTGTGCACATTCCGTTCATTGAGAGGTGTGCAAACAGCAATTCTTTTAAGAGGTAAAAAAGGCAGGGCTCCTTTGCAGCATGAGTGACATGTGGGCCTTCAGCCAAAGGTGAGCTCAGAAGTGAGGGCTGGGGGGAGTCTTCTCATTCAGCGAAGAACAGCCATCTGCACAAATTCACTCTCTCAGCTATACATCTCTTCTAACTCGTTCCACAGGATAGGAAACACTGAACACAATTCGAGGTACTCTCCACAACAGCACAACAGCCTGAGAGAGCCAACATTTCAGCTTCTGAGAGATTGAGTGATTATAGGACAGGACAATTGGCTTCCAGAAAGGTATTTACAGACCCTTTAGGGGGCTGGACTGGTAAATCTTTACTGCTTAACATGAGAAGGTGAGCAAATAAGTTTACATAAGCTAACACAAACAAGACAAAAGCCTCTCAGTGTGGTCTTTGGTGGCCCAGGAGTGATCAGGTGTCCTGGTATGCAGCAGGGACACTCCCAGGTTCTGACCTTCTGGCCCACATAGCACCAAAAACAGAAGAAGAAAGACAAAAGAACTGCATTTCAAGTCAAATAAAAGTAAATTGCACCTGATTATTGCGTCAAACAGAAGGAAACAACCACAAAAACAAACTACCCGCAGCTAGAGGTCAGTCCTATTAACTAGGGTCCAATGGATTTGAAAGTTTTGTGGCCATTAAAAATATCAACTTTGGGCAGCTATGAACTCAAATGACTGCTAACGTCAGCCAATATAATTTTATATTTTAGATGCTAAAAGATCAAGTTAAGCAGTGATTCACTCACTGATATTATTGTCTGACTATTACACTTTTTTTAAACCCTAATAGAAACAGAAGACAAAAAAAAAAAAAAAAAACACCCACATTTAAGTAATGTACCACAACACAAGGAGCACAGATACCCAGAATGCTTTGCACTTTTGGTTTAAATGTGGTTTAAAATTAAATTTCACTTCTTATGGTTCTTATTTTTCATTATTTCTTCTGATGCACAGTTTTGGTTATAACGTTATGCTACTTACCACGATGGTCTTCTGTGTTCAGATTCACTAGTTCAGCCTGTATTATCACAGTGTCTCATACTGAGCTGCCCAGCATCTGGGACTTTGGACCTAGTCTAAGGTTTCTTCTCAACATTGCGAGGTAGAGTTCAGGCAACAGCACAATAAAAAAAAATATGCCAATTATCAGTGATATTATCAAATGATCTGGACAATGCTGTCACCTAATATCAGCTAACTGATATATTGGTCAAGTCCTAATAATAATAACAACAATAACTTTTCATTATGTGGGCCCAGATACCTATCTACACATATAAAGGTTCCTAAAAGGGTTCTTTGGAGTATTGCCATAGAAGAAGCACTTTTAGCTCCTTTTGTTTGTTTTTTTTTTTTTTTTTTTTTTAACAATGTGTGGCCGACTGTGGTTTGAACTATCCTGCAGGATGGTAGATCTCCAGGACCAAAACTTTAGGGGAGCAAAGGGGTTCTTCTACAGCAGTGGTCACTGACCGTCCTCCTGGAGATCAACTGTCCTGCAGAGTTTAGCTCCAACCTACACCTAACATGCTGCTCCCTTTACCTACAGTGAAAAAGGATCCATACAGAGTCAAGAAAAAGAAGTGTATGACTGACCAAACTAAGGTAAGACTGACCAGGCGTGTATATAAAATACTCTTGCTATGTTATTCTCCGTTCCCCCCCTCATTTTTGGCCTCTGGTCATGCTCCTGGTGTTGCTGCTGTTATGAGCCGTGTGATTAGTGCTCAGACAAGCCAAAGACAGACATTTAATTGTGCATGACTGGGACTGTGAGGAGGGGGAGCCGTGTGCAGGCTCATCCTTTGACCATGAACTTAGTACGCCCTGAGCAACTCCAACAGCCTTGTTGGCCCAGCCCCTGTCGCAATTCAGCCATGTTTTGTTCACGATTTGTTTAACTAAGGGGTCATTTTTAACAGTCCATGAGGTAGTTACTAGATTTTTAGACCTATACCAGAGGCCAAGGGAAGAAGGAGAAGGGGAAAAAAAATATTCGACTTTGGCCTCATCTGTGTGCGCATGTCAGAATCCACACGTCCACATGAGGGAGCTGCTGACCCTGAGTCTGAGCCCCAGCGCTGACTCTCCGTCCGGTCAACACTGTTCTGCCTGTTCCACTCTCCACATGGCAGGAATGCTTGGAATCTGCATCAGCAGCAGCTGGCGACAGGGCAGCAACCCACAGTGCACCTCTCACATGGAGGTGGCATGCCGCTCTCCTCTCGCACCACCGCTGGGGACTTTTTCCTAAAGCCACCCTATTGTGATTCAGTGTTTTATAAACAGACAATAACCGGCCTTTTTTGGTCTGCAGCTTTCAGTCCTGTGATAGACACAGAGCACGAAAGCACCATTTGGGTGAAAAGAAGCTCTGCTATGTGTTCTGACTTTTCATACCCTGAGGAGCTGAACAATATTCCTGATGTTCTTGGGATAAACAGCATGGAAATGTACAAAACTCAAAAGAAAAAAAGTTACGCAAAGTAAACTGAGATGTAACAGCTTTTCACTTAAAATATAGGAAAACTTCACTGTAGGTCATGTTCAAAGGCCTACATGGCAAGTGATGGGCGTACAGAAATTTTTAAACAGGGTGATTCAAAAAGATTAATCTGATTTCAAAGCGCCATATTTTTACAACGGAGAGGTGCAGAGGAACCAATCACATACCAAATGAAAGTGGGGGTCATAGAGTTTCTGACTGTCAGTGGAAGACGGCTCCCTTCAGTCTGCGAGGAGATGAGACCCCTGAGCAGAAAGCGTGCAGCGTGATTTTCATGGGCAGTGAACCTCCAACAGCTCAGAGCGTTCGCCGTTGGTTCGACAACACCGGATGATCTCTAAAATCGCACTGAAAGAGCTGTGAGTGCAGCAACACCGAACATGCTCAACCCAGCATGGGGTGACTTTGACTATGGTGTTGATGTCCGTACAGCCGGAGGAGGTTCAAACTGAGCAAAAATTACATAAACTTTATGCTCATTTGAACCATTTACAGTTCACTGCGTTGTTCTGTTGCTTACAAGTGAAATAAATAATTTTGAAATCAGACGAATCTTTCTGAATCACCCTCTATTCTCCCAAAGTCTTCATTTGTCGTAAAGGTTGTATTTCCGAGCTCTGATGTTTTTCTGACTGTTTTTTTGTGTCATGATGCTTTCAGACTCTGTAGCTTAATGTCAGAGTGACATAATGCTGATAACATGACAGTCAGGCTTGTTTCCACTGCGTAAAGTGAGTCACTGCACCATTTATAAGATTTGTGCTTTGTCACATTAGCATTATGTCACTGTGATATCATGTAAGCTATAAAGTCAGTTGTAATAACATGCTAAGACATTTCACCCCAAAACTGTCAGCTAAGACAAAAGCAGTCTTTATGACACACCTATTGGAATAAGCCTTTATAAGTGTTTATGTAGATTTAGGCCAGTTGTCATAATGAGCTTATGTAGCCTTATGAACACTGGCCTGCTGTAAAATACTTACCTTAACATTTCAAATGAATTATATTGAAAGTGTGAAAACAGGATACTAAGGATACTTCTGGATACTAAGGAAATAAACAGTTCTAAAATCAGATCAATGATGTCTGAGTGTGCCAGTGGAGGGCAGACATGCTGTACTCACGTTTTTAAGGTGCCTGACGTCATGAGCTCCGTCACCAGCACAATGCACTTGCGCCCCTTTAAGGGAGACTCCCAGGAGTCGTAGAAGCGAACGATGTTAGGGTGCTGCAGGCCTTTCAGCATACCCGCCTCCTCTTTGAAGCGCTGCCGCTCAGACTTGGACAGCTTACGGTCCTGCACAGACACAAACAGAAGAGACAAGGCAAAGCCTTTGATGACTAAAAATTCAACCAATCAATACATACGACATAAATGTGGAGTGTGATGAGAGCTCACATTAACGGCCCAGTCACCCAGTATAAATAATGTGTGGATAACATCTAATGGCTATTTTCTGACCTTTTTTTTCTGTGACTGCATTTTGATCTGAGTATTTTCTATAAGCTGAGCATTTTTTTGGCCATAGAGGGCATAATATCCAAGCTTTCTGGCTTAAGGCTAGAAAGCTATAGGGCAGCATACTGAAAGTTAGTTGTCTGCGTGTCGTCACGTACACAGCATGTGGTTGCTTCTGATTCGAATAACTAAATTACAGGCGGTCCCACCATCTCATCTCGTCTTATTGGATTAAATTTCCCCTACTTAAAGCTTCCTAAGTTAACATTATGAACATTGTAGGCTATAATAAAAAATTGCAGCTCTAGAGATTAGAATATTGGACTTCACACAAAATATCACACAAAAACTTGTGTCTGAATTCATCTGATTAGGACTGTGTGGCTGTTTCAGAGACCCCAACCCCACAGCAGCAAACACAAGAGTTAGCAGTAGAGTCGAAGCCCATCACTTACACTTTGTGACATCTCTGCTTCAGCTTCACAGCATGCATGGACGTAAACGATCATGAGGCAGTCTTTAAACGAATTTTGCATTAAATGACCGTCCCTCTGCCCTGTGAAAGCACTCTCTGCTTTAGACGCTGTAATCCAACACCATATTCTCACCAGGGCTTACACGAGTCAAAAGTGCTTGCGTGGATGGATCATGCATTGCTAGGACGGACACGGAGCACATCTACCCTGCGGACTATTTATTTGGATTTTTAAATATTTTTTTTTTAACATGTTTGTAAATCACATACACACAAATATACAAAATGCTATTTTTGGACAGATACCCTGTCACATGAGCCTAAAAACCCTCCAACATCCTTTCCAATTGGCAGTTTAATGGGGCAAACTGTGAAATTAAAACGTTTCTTCCCATATAAAAGACACCCAGTTAAGCTAAGCCAGAGGCACTGGCCAAGCAGAACTGTATCATCTCCAAAAGCACAGAGGCCCTTTCAGCTCACAGTTCAAACCATGTTAACAAACCCAACCGTAATCACTCCAACAGATATGTATTAAACTAATGACACAGTGAGGAGGGAGAGAGAGAGGAAAAAAAAGGTCATTCACTTTTTCTTTGCCCTACTTTTCCCCAAAAACGCCCACTCACACCACCTACCCCTCACAGCTCACTTCAGAAACACCACAGGCCTCCTTATACGCTATTATCTCCTGTATTTCACAGCTCTAAGAAGCTCTTGCTACATCAAGCCTGTCTGTCCACTCTTGCCTGTCTCTGTCTGGTCAGCCGGCATCCTGCCAGCGTATAATGCTGAGGCCAGAGTCCAATCGCCACATTAATGCAGGCGTAGTCGTTCATTTTCCAGCAGCACTTCTGTACTAGCAACGAGCATCTGCAAGCCATTAAAAACTACTAATCCCCATGGGGGTAGGGGCGTCCGTGGGAGAGAGAGTGCATGGTTGAGAAGAGAAAAGAGGGAGTGCCGGCAGTTATGACTATCAAAATAATCATAATAATCATAATTATCTCAAATTTCATGCAACCCTAATTAAAACTATTTAATTTACATACTTAACTCCATAAGGAACAGAACAAAGGCTGAAGCATCTAAGCAGCTTAAAAATGTATGTCTGTGATCTTCAGGTCCATCATCAAAGCCATAAACCATTCTATACTAGGAATGCACGATATATCGTTTGTTATTTGTTATAGCAATATTAAACGCATCAGCGCTAATATTGCTGAAGTCTGCACTTCACAAATGAGCTTCTAAGTAAATCGCTGTATGCTCAGTACAGGCTGTGAGCATCTCAACCAATAAAAGATGTTCTCTGGATATTTTGATAAAATCAAGGCATCACATGGGTCAAAAATATAACTAACCTGGGTCAAAGATTAGACAGGATCTTTAATCAGATCACATCACTGGTATGTTTTCATTACATGGAAGGTGTCTCGCAATGTGGCCTTAACTAGGGGTGGGAACTCAGACAATCATTTTGTGATAAATTACTGATAAGTTACACCACAATACATAACGATCAGCTTTTCTGAGTATTTAACACAGGCCAACTGCATGTTTCATTAAAAGAGAGCTCAATTCGTCCCATTTCATTGGATTTAGTTAATTAAACGTTGCATTAAATTTATTTATTTATTTTTTTAACTGGCTCAATTGGTTCTTTTTTATGCATCAGCTTATCAGTAAAAATGTAAATATGACAACTTGTACATGCTGAAAATTTTTGAAGTATCATGTATTTTTGTTGTCACCCACTTTTAGCTCTAACCTGAACACCGAATCACTGCCCTAATTCCCCTCTAAATGCATCCCTTTGTTTCCATGGCGAAAGTGATGATGCCCCCCCCCCCCCCCCAAACATCATTCAGCCCCGTTTCACATACTTAGCATTTTTTTAAATGAAATATGACATTGAGAGGACCAACTTGGCACGTCACTGGGATAGCGAGGGGTAAACAGGGGGGCAATCTTATCTACCATCTCAAAGAGTCTGGGAGGAAATCCAATCAATGCCTGACTAGGACAAAGGGAAAGGTCTTCTGCAACATCCCGAGGCTGCAGAGCTAACCTTCATGCCAAGTTAAAGATGGGGAACAAAATAAAGCCACTGATCACAAACATCTCAAAACTACGTTATCTTTGCGTTCACTGCGCCAAGACATCCTTCTCTGCCTGCCTACAGGCAGAAACGAGGCAGGAAGCATAAATGAGTGAGTCAGAGAGTGTGAGGGGAGTGCGCATGTCAGTCCTTAGTGCCTGGTGCACATTTCGTCTTGGCAAACCATAAGTGTCACTTTTAACACCCCACTGCTTAAAATACACATGCAGGTGGGTCTGTTGGGTTGACATTTGCTATGAAATAGTACTAATCGTCATTTCATACCATATTTCTGCATGATAGTAAGTCTGTTTACGTTCACCAACAGTCAATCGCAGTAAAATAAGTTCTGGGGCTTGGCCAGCTGGCCAGACGCTTCTTACAGAGCATTTAGAGCAGACTGTCCTGACTGACATAAACATAAACATAAACAAACTCACAAAGGCAATATTGTCGTGCTGGACAATACTGCAGGCTGGCTGGCGCACAGCGAAGTGCAAGACACATTAAACCAGCCCTCTTCTTCTATCTAAAAAAGTAGATAGTCATATTTCCCTGTTTTTTCCTCTTAGAGGACGCCATGTAAAATAATCTGACTCACTTTCTTCTCTGACTGCTGTTTCTCGCCTCGTCCCTCCCCTGTGCGTGCGTCTCTGACTCGAGTCTCAGTGCTCATCGTAAAGATATGATTGGCTGAGTAGCATGGGTGATTTTTACAATGCATGCGATTGGGTCTTTGACTTTCCCGGGCCGCTAAACTGGTACCACAATGACTAGAAATTATACGCCGATTTAAACGGGACCACCCCATCAAAATTAAATCATTCTCCATAGTTTATCTGTTACAGCGTCATATACCAACATCTAATTTATGACAAATTTTAGTACAAACATTTTGTTGATCTAAGTGAAAACTAGTTAACACAACATCTACAGGACACTCAATAAAACAAGATCTGCCATAACTGGCCACATTTCACATTTTATCATTTTCTCCCAAATGTGTCCCATCATGTCTAATAAGCTAATAATCACTAGTCATGCATTAAAACGTTCATGTCTGTAAACAATATTTTAACGTGCTTTTATTTGGATAATCACCAAAAAATGTATTTAGACTAAAAACTTTGCACAATACTGTCCAGAAAACAATGAAAGGCAACTCATCAAGTGCCTGTATTAGCAGAAGCAGAACTTGAAAACAGTAAATGCAATGCAGAGCGTTAGCAGAACTTTAAATGGAAGCACAAATAAGCCCTGATGAATCTGCCAATTTGTCCAACTGCACTTCTGAAGTTTTAACCTGATTTGATTTTATCGCGTCCAGCTGTAGCAGAGGGCTGAGATGGGTCCATTCATTTTGGTCTGCAGGTGCATACAATAGCACACATGCAAAAACAACTCGGCTTTTATCTTTGTCTGTGTGGATGGTCACATGATGTACGCAATAGAGGACAATCAAATGTTTATTCTTGTCTGCCTCGCACAAAACATCCCATGTTAACAGCACCTCTCGCTCTGGCCACTGCGTACTACCTTTCAGCCAGTAAACAACCACGCTGCACTCAGGCAGCCAGATTCAACAGTGGGCCCGAGTCCTGAGTGGTTACAGTTTTGGAAAACTCACTCCAGCTCTTTAGAGGAAATAAGCCTTATGCCCGTATGACAAGATAACAGATGCTTCACCAGTCCTGAAATCCCAAAATCAAATTAACACCAGGCTTTGTTTTTCTCTCGGCTTGACTGAGAGCCAGTTTGGCAGCCCAACGATTCTAGAGAAGACACACGGGGGAAGTGGGAAAGGCCGCGCTTGGACTTCTGTCCTTCAGGCGTACGACTCATCCGATTTGTAAGACGACGCGTGGGGGTGCATTAACAGCTGCTCAATAGACCAGCACACATACAGCCCTGCAACAGGCTCACAGCTCAGACCATTAACAACGAGGAGGAGGAGGAGGAGGAGGAGGAGGAGGAGGAGGAGGAGGAGGAGGAGGAGGAGGAGGAGGAATCATCTGATAAAATCCGCAAAAAAGGGTCTGAAAGAAGTACCGCAGCGTCTCAGTGAGACTCCCCCAAATAACTGTGCACTTGAATAACCCCAAGATTTGCATTTGTAATGAAGCTGAAATGACTCACGCCAGTAGGCTCTTTTTTCATGTGCTCTCATAGAAAGTGCCAGTGGGGATCGGAGCATGAGATAGATCAAAGGCCTCTAAGCACCAAAGAGCAGCCTCCAGCAAGTGAGCACAACATATCTAAATGGAGATAAACCCCGGAGCTCTACCCCCGGCTCAGGTGGGAGGGGATGTAAGAACTGCCAGCTATTCAAAGGGGAAAACAAATGCAGTGTTTCTCAGCTTTGAGTTGATGACTGCATCTAATTGGGTCACACAGGTTGATGATTAGTGAGAAGCCACCTCTGCTTTCGGTAGAATCTGAGGGAAGATGAGAAGCAACAAGAGGACTGCAGAACTCTTAAGAGCACTGAGGGGCAGTGCATGTGTGTAGGAAGAAAATCCTGAGTGATCTCTGCCTCACCCGAAAAGCTTCCCGCACATTACCTTCGGAGCTGGCAGTCATACAGTCAGAGAGCACCATTCTGTTATTCAGTTGCCTTTCAAAACAGCCACCATGTACAAACTGCGTCAGGGGGAGGAAAAAAAAACAAACAAAAAAACAAAGACACCAAAGTCTCAATAACTACATATAACATCACATTTTCAGCATGTAGTGTGTCCACTCTTCCTTTATTAGAGTTTGCATTACTTTCAGGAGACTTGCTGCCAAGTTTTTGAAGAAATCTGCAGAGATATTTTTCCACGCCTCCAAAGTTCTGTCTTAAAAGTTGCGTTTGGTTCTGACAATCCAAATAATCTTGACTTAAACTAAAACTTAACAGTCCACACTACAAAAAAATGGTATTGTGTCACGTGAAAACATCTTAAATCTAGTAAATATACCTAATATTTCCCCTTTTGTAGATGGTAATGCACTTATGAGATTATTTAGCTTATTTCTAGACATGATTTACTTATTTAAGGTCATTTTACTGAATAAAATTCTCTGCACAGGCAGATCATTTTGCTGGTTTCGAGCTCATTTCTTTAAACAAGCAAAATGATC
Source organism: Pygocentrus nattereri (assembly GCF_015220715.1). Taxonomy (NCBI): domain Eukaryota; kingdom Metazoa; phylum Chordata; class Actinopteri; order Characiformes; family Serrasalmidae; genus Pygocentrus; species Pygocentrus nattereri. The sequence continues at coordinate 50,616,533 of NC_051211.1, forward strand.
TGCCAATATAGTGAGAATTTAACTTAAAATTACTTTTAAAAAAAAACAAGTAAAAATGACTAGAAATTAGGATTATCATAAAACAAGTTTACAATAATCGCAACAGGAGAAATAACAGATCTATTGAGTAAATTTGTGATAATTTTAACGGACCTTTTTGCAGTGCATAAAACTTTGCTTTAAAAGCCATTTGGCTACTTTTTATGTTCTAGTGCAGTTTTTTCCTTCTTGATCAGCTACACATCCTTTCAGACCCATCACTGAGTGGTCTTCTCACGGTGGAAGGATGGACAGAAACACCTGTGGATGTTTTCAGATCTGAAGCAGCTTGATGTTCTCCTCTCTCTCAAAGATGAATGCTTTAAGTGCTCTTTATCTGATGGGGACAGTCCCACTTTGTCCGTAGCTTTAAAAAAAAACATCAGTTTTGGAAACTAAAATGAAAATGAAATAAAGAGCTCTATGACATTTGCACAAGATTACATACAATTGTATGGTGAAAATCAAAAATCAATACATACACAGTTTGATACAAATGATCAGCCAAGACATGTTTGATCTCTGTAATTTGCTTCTTTGGTTCTGCAATGGAGCTACAAGGCTACGGGTTATGGACAAAATACAAGACTAAGCAAAGGGGAGGCTAAGGAGAAAATTACAAATGTGATTTTTAGCCAAACAGCAAATTTAACAGATCTCCTAATACCTATTCCACTATCAGGGCTTCAGAACAGGCAAGCTGTTGGAGGCCCGAGTCTCAGCTAAATGAAACAGCGGCTGCATTTTCTGTTCTGCATGAACTGTAATCCCACATCTGTGCAGAGCTCTGCTGTAGCCAGCAGCTAAAAGTGGAAAAATTACAAGTTGGCAATGGGCCCTGGTTTCTAGGAACTGTATTCTGTAACGGTGACAGTATTTTTCCACAATAATGGAAGGCAAATAGGAAAATCTTGTTGGACCTGTGAAGAAAACCTCTGAACTTGAATCTAATATACATGCACATGTGAGTGCTTGGAGGTGTGGGGAGTCTGTGTGCTGATTATCTGTCGGTGCTGAAGCTGCTCTATGTCCAGGAGAGGCTGTAAAGTGCTCCTCAGAGGCATGCTGAGCACTTCCAGTTAATGGACAAACAGAGAGAGTGTGTCCTAAGAGGGTGTGTGTGTGTGTGTGTGTGTGGGGTGGGGGTGGGGGTCCTCCAGGCCTTTGAGGGAATCATATTTCACAAACGCTGATACACCCCTGCTAAAAATAACCAGAAAATCTGGTATCCACAGTGTGTCAGACACCTAGTGGGCCAAGGGCAGGGTCCCACTTGCTGATAAGCAGAGCTGAAAAGGCCCCATAAGGCATGAGTGTCATGCTAAGCAAGTATGCGAGCGTGTCCACACAATGTCAGGACACGGGGGTCATACGTAAAGTACTGTGGGAAAGTCAGAGATTGATCTTTATTTCTTTCATGTCCAGGCAAAATGTTTTCCAAAAAGGAAAGTAGGAAAATTACACAGAAGCCTAGGCAACTAAATAAAATATCCATTTTTTCAGTATTTTCAGAAGAATACTCATTTTCAGTCCTTCCAAGAAATCCACTGGGACAATTTTTCCACACTCCCAAAGCATCTTCTTTTCACAAACCAAATATTTCCAATTTATTTAGGCTCATCAATCCAAAATTAAACCTCTCTCCAGTTTTGGATGTTCTGGAGTAACTTTTCTTCTTGGTCGTCCATTCTCTTTTCTCACTAATGGCATCTCGACAGCTGCACATTCTCAGACTCACTGCACTGAGGTCATCTTCTCACAGTGGAAACACCTGTGGGATTTTTCAGATCTGAAGCAAGAGTGGATCTTGAATTTCTCTCATAAAGAAAGCTTAAAGTACTGCTTATCTGATGGTGACGTCCTTCTGCGAGCAGATCTCATATCTAACCTCTTCAGACCTCTTCAATGACTCCTGAAAAGGAACATCCTGTACCTAAATGCCTGTTTTGACTGGAAATGTAATAACGGTCTTGTGCAGAGCACTGTATGTCTCATTTAGAAGTATCTATACTTAACATGGTCGTAAGTTTAATTCTAAGCCTAACTCTAACCTTAACCTGGGAAACCAAGAAATGTATGATTTTACACATTCAGTACCTTCAGTAAAACCACTCAGTAGGTCTGGACATTGTAGATTAAGCCTGTTTTTACTTTGCATTTCCAAGAAATGGAAGTCAGGACATTATCCTGAAAAAAATTGCCGAAAAATGAATGAATAAATAAAGACACTCAGAAAAGAGTGAAGCGTCTGAAAACAACACAGCACTGATGTTCTTGTAAGGGAGGAACAGAGGAATAAACCGCTCACCCCCTGCAGCACCCTGATGAAACCCAACCCTGCAGTCCAGCCGATCGTCACATGACTAACTGAAAGACTGCTCTGCATTTTCCAGCAGCACTTTAGAAATGGCTATGATATGGGCTTAATACATTAAACCCGGCTTGAGCCGCCCCCTGCAGGCAGACATGCATTGCTTTTGTATTGCATGGTGCTGTGACATAGGCTAAACAGTCTAGAGTGCAAAAAAAAAAAAAAAAAAAAAAAAATAAAATGGTATTTTGTCAAGTGACAAGACCTTTAATCTAGTCGATACATCCAGTATTTCCCATTCTGAGATGGTCAGGCACTTAAGATTATTTAGCTTATTTCTAGACATGATTTACTTATTTTAGGTCAAGTTCTCTGTACTGGCAGATCATTTTGCTGGTGGAGCTCATGCCTTAAAACAAGCAAAATGATCTGCCAATATAGTGAGAATTTTACTTAATAAAATGACTTAAAACAGTAAACATTGCGTAGAAATCAGGATTATCTTAAATCAAGCTTACAATAATCTCAACAGGAGAAATAATAGATTTATTGGCTAAATTTGAGATCTTTTCACCTGACCTTTTTGCAGGGCATAAAACTTTGCTTTAAAAGCCATTTGGCTACTTTTTATGTTCTAGTGCAGTTTTTTCCTTCTTGATCAGCTACACATCCTTTCAGACCCACAGCGCTGAGTGGTCTTCTCACAGTGGAAGGACGGACAGAAACACCTGTGGATGTTTTCAGATCTGAAGCAGCTTGATGTTCTCCTCGTTCTCAGAGCTGTTCACCTGATGGGGACAGTTTTGGTGTCTACCAGCTCTTGCATGGTTGCTAGAAACCCCACTCTGTAGCTTTTAAAAAGTTTAGGAAACTAAATTGAAATTAAATAAAGAGCTCTCTATGACATTTGCACAAAATAACACGCAACTGTATGGTGAAAAACAAAAATCGACTAGTAAAATTGGGAAAAACAGAACGGACACAGGCTCAAAGTCCACGGGCTGTTTGCAAAGCCAAAGGGATTACAGGCTGATCATGAGTTTGAAGCTCCTGCCCATTACAGACAGAGCCAATGCTTCCTCCCATGACTGCTCTCTCTCCTCTTTCTATTACCAAACCGCCGCAAACATCATAAGACTTGTATATGACAGCTTCAAAACAGCCTCTGTAACTCGGCAGCAAATGTGCTCATCCTCTCCTTCAGGAGCTCAAAGCCACTAAAATCCACTGTGGCAGAAGTGACAGCTCTGTCTGTCTCAGCTATTTAAGGAAAGAACAGTAATAGAAGCTTTTAGGGAAGCAGAGCAGATGTACGGCAAAAACTCTGGCTGTTTATGATTGTTTTTTCAACTAACCGTGTTACTACTGTTTACTGTGTGGCGCTGTCATCTGTTATGCTGACATATCGTTATCTTTACTTCACATCTCTACTAGTGTGGGTGCTTTTGCAACCTTGTACACTCAGATATTAATCTGCATACTTTGCTGTTGTGTACGTTTTATTGCAATCGTATCAAACCACCGATTTTGTCTGTGTTTACTTATTTGTAGACATCACATTGAGTGGAAGTTCAAAATGAATGCACCAACAGAAACGGTTCAAATTTACTTGGAGAAACTCTCATTACATTAATGTTTATTACATTTCTTTGGCTTGTCCTGTAAAGTCACTACAGATGGAACATGTGGGTTGATGCTGACATCCAACAATATTTTTCATTTACATATCTGCTGATGCGGATGCATTAACATTCATAAAATGTCAAAATTAGAACATCTACCTGGATTAGTTCTACAGAGAAATGTAATAAATTCTAGGTTACACCTGCAGATACTTCAGGACAGAAACCCAGTGAGGCCTAAACAATCCGCTCTTCCAGAGTACAGTAAGGCTACTAAAGTGGCACAAATCGGATTTTTTGCCTTAACGTGACTCAGATCTGATGTGCTCAGGGCTGTGTGGACGCAAAATTTTCAAATCCATCCCGAGCCACTTTTCTATGCGGTCCTAGATCGGATACATATTCATGGTGACCTTAAATGAAATGTGATCAGAATTAATGTGCTTTTTGTCCCTTGCACGTGCGCCATCGTTCAGCGTTACTCTGGCAGCAGCGCCAAACAGAAGTTAAAGCCTGTAAACGGTGGAAAAGGAACACGTCTCACCTTTTTCACCTTCATCTCACTCTAATAATGAAGCTGAGAGCTGATCAGAGTTAATGATCTTCTCAGCGAAGCTCATTCTGACCGTTAGTTTGTGCTGGTGATGCATGTGATTCATTCACATGACATGGCATTAAATATCAGGTTGAGATCATAAATACCTACACATCTGTCCAATGGGGAGATCTGCTGATACCGATATGATTCCGATACCATCGTCCATCTCTAAAAGCGACAGAATTTTTTTTTCTTAACTTCATACAAAAGTTACAAAGAACTATTATTCTAAAAAAACTTCTTAAGAAAGCTCTCATATTTATCTTAACTATTTCTTAAGAACAACTCTAAGAACAAGTGGTATTCTTAAGCATCAAAGGTTTTCTTAAGCTTGCGACAGCCTCACACTCGTCTTAGGCTGTATGTGTTGTTGAGGTTGTTGAGCCTTTAAACCCATGAAACACTGATGCTGCATCTGCTACTCCACATCCTCGTCTCTAGCTTTTGTGGAGCAATTACTCCACAATTATCTTATTTTCTAAAGAGGGTTTTTTTTTCCTGTGGGCCACTTCTTCCTCCATCACCTCTAGTTCTTGTTTGCTAACAATTTTAAACGTTTGGTTTGATGTGTTTTCTCCATTTTGCTGCCCTCTGAGGGGATTAAGTGATAAGAATAACAGTTAAAACATTTAAAACGCATTGCGAAGCTTTTACGTTTCGTTGTAGATCGCAACGAAAATCTTAAGAAAAAATTATTATTTTAAGAGAATATTTGATAAATTCTTAAGTTTGTTCTCAAGAACTGCATTTTACAACATTCTTATGAACTTCTTAGCGTTTGTCTCAAGAACCTTGGCAAGCTTTAGTGAATCTGACCCCAGAACTCAGCCCTGACCCCAGAAGCAGCACAGAAAACCTTATGCACTGACCATAAAGGTATTCATTTACCAATTCAATCTGAAAACTTCTGCCAACACTGGCAATCAAAGTAAAGTCAAGAAGATTTGTCCCATCCCATCTCAGAATCACACACTGGGCAAACATGCATTAGGCAGCGGAGATGTGAGCATGTGCACCTCCCCCAGGCAAGGAGCGAACCAGCCCGTGAGTTGTTGACCGCATGTTTACAAGAGAAAAATGTTCACTGACTTCCTTTCACCGTAGTCACATGAAGTCCAGGTCATCAGTTCACATTTCCAACCAGCTTGTTTTATAATTAAACGGCAGTAACTGTTTTAGATGGAACCAGGCTTTGCTGGCCTAAAGCGATTATTTTGGCACCTCATTCTGTAGATCAATACGAACATATGGGCACTGAAGCACAGAAGCATAAGGCTTGTGCTGCACTGAGGAGACAGAAAATCTCTCAGTGCCACACAAACAGGCCTGTGCTCTACATTAGGCCTGTGTGGGTGTCCCTCTCGGAGTGCTGTCTCGCTGATAATCTCCCAAATCGGGGCTCTTCAGCAGCCCTAAGATGGGGTATCGCACAACAGAGGTCTTGAGGGGCTTGGGCAAAAAAGAGAAATGGCTGAGAAAATGAAAGAGGAGAAATGCACCAGCAAGGCATCTGCTATGAATAAGGCAAGGGTCTCATTTCTTGCTCAGAGCCGACAGAATTCATACCGTAACACCAAAACAACTCTGACCAAGCTTACAAAGCTGGCAGTGAAATGTTAGTGTGCATTCTTTCATCTCCTTCCATTGGTTTCGTTTGGTGATACAATCACCCTTGAATTTAGCTAAGTAGGACATGTTTGCTGTAATGTAAGCTAGGAATGAGGTAAAGGCCTGACTGAAGCCCATCACCAGTCATTCATCTGAAATATACAGCTTAAACTTCAGCTCGACTAATATGCCAAATTGTATGAGCCAAGTCAGATCATAATCGCCTCGACTGAAGAGTCATTAGCTACGTTTCTTCCCAAAATGCAAACAATAAAAAGTAAACACAACAAATAAAGTGATTGCGTAGCTCAGCAGCTTGTTTCCATCACCTTTAACCACAAATTACATTACAAATGCATTACATTTGCTGCAAAAGGTTATAAATAACTTGTACTTTGCTGCTGTCAGAAGGAAACCTTGTATCTCCGCGTATCTTCGAAAATACTTTTACACTGTGTGCACATTTTATGATGATGGATTAAAAGAAATGGCCCAAAATGGCCCAGAACAAAACCTGGTTCCACTGACTTACATTAAAAGTAAAGCCAGGTTTTATGCTTCTCCTGTAAAAGGTACTATTTTGAAGATACAAGGTTCTTTCCACAACATCAATTTGATATGTTTCCATCTATAATTTCATGTAGGTCACTACTCCTAGAGCTATGGTTTCCCTGATCTTCAAGTAAGGACATTCTAGATCGCTGCTAACATAGGTTCTCTCAACATTTCAATAAACATTTTTTCCATTAAAGTTGGGGAAAAAAAATAAATAAAGTTGTCAACATACATAAGATTTTATCATCAACCAGCCCAAACAAAACAGCAGAGTAGCTTCTAAGCAGTTCTACTCCATGTTACCCTTACAGATTTGACCGTTTACATATTTTAAGTGCCTCCATCCACCAGACCCATTTGCATCAATTAAGGCTTAAGAGGTTTCCATCTCAGCCTCATCTCCACCAGCTGAGTCAATAATGAGTTTCTGCTATAATG
>NC_051211.1:50628703-50713703 GCF_015220715.1 Pygocentrus nattereri
ACCATAAGTACATACACTTTGTTTGCAAGCCCCATCTTAAAGCTCTGGGGAGCCAGTGCCCCTTGGCCAGCCCCTACAGAGAGCCAAGCGGTCAGATTAACTCAGAGCCCACATGCATTCATACCTCACTGTGCCTCATACAGTCCGTGGAGACATCGGTAATCTCCCACAATCCTGATAAAGAGCCGTAACTCAGGCCCCATCTTTGTGTTCATACGCTTTCAACACTAAAAAGCCTCTCAGCAGCACAGCACACCGCACCCAGTCAATCCTCACTCACTCGCACAGGATTAGCTCATCATGGCACACAGAAATAAATAAATAAAAAGGCTTTTAGCATTTAGCAGCACCAGCTCCATAAATGCTGCTGCCTCTTCCAGTATAGCCATTTGAATTCAACCAGGGAAACGAGGCCTTGAGCCGCAAAGATGGAAGAGCGGAGACGTCCAACTGGAATAGCGACAATGATCTGTCTTTTTGTGGCCTTCCTCCCCTCTAGCCCCCCTCACTGGCCTACATATTGCTAAGGGCTTGTTATTTGAGAATCACAGAATAAAGGAAGGAAACTGATCTAAAATGTTTGGCGGAGGAAAAACGATATAATATTTAAACACTTGCGCTGACTTGGGCAGCCCATGACTTGTCAGAAGCCTGGCCGCGACCCAAGACGCAACAGCAGGTCCAAATCTTAAGAGCTTTCACAGAAGATCTGGTCTGGACTTCGGCAAGGCACTACTGTTACATGCCGTTGTGGATAAACTGTTCCATATGAGGCTTCACCAGTGCCAAGAGGCTTTTCGTGCAGCACATTAACCCACTTTCCGAGGCAGAGGCAGAACCTCATCCAAACGGCTACCTTCGTCCTACAACAATGGATTGAGCGGACTGGGTAACTTTTGAGGAGCTAAGCAAATGGACTGGATATCATCGCACATGTGCTCCTCTGTCAGGCTTGCCAGTATCAGTGTCACTAAGTCAAGTGTGTATGCACATAAAAGCATCTCCTGAGGGCTCGAACCCTCGTTCTGTCGACCTCTCGTCCTTTCCACAAAGGCAGGAGTCGAGTCACGGGTGCGACTTGACGTCCATACTTGCGCAGCCCTTTAATAAACAGGAGTTGCACAAGCTAGCACTGAGTGAAAATATGAAAATAGAAACCATATGTCACATTGCGGCAGGTGTTAACGGTGGTATTAAGAGCTAAGCTCTGCCACAGTTCCATGCAGGACATGGGGGGGGGGGGGGTGTAAATGGTAACCACCAAATGTAAGCATAGACTTTAAAAGTAATTTTGGAGCTCCTAACAGATTGCCAAATCCACATCCCCTGCACTTAAGTTAAGTGGAAGTTGGTGGGAGGGCAGCAAGGATGGCACAGAGACAGGAATCCTGTAAAGGCCTCTAGGGTGTCAGACTGAGGAAATATATACAGTCTGACATGACGTAGCTTGTATCCATGGGTCATTCAGGGATCACATACCCAGAGACGCATTCTACAGGGGGTTCCTGGATCATTCTACATCGTAAACATAGCCACTTTATTTTTTATCTAAATCCTTCAGTGAACCTATATGTGCTTCCTTACTATTAATTTAATGCCAACAATGGTAAAACATTAGTAAATACAATACAAAAAAAAAAAAAAAAAGACAACATTTCTTTGGTTGCGTTTTTGCCTAGCAACACCCTGCATGAATCTTTTATCATAAATATACAGGGTGATTCAAAAAGATTCACTGGATTTCAAAATGATTTATTTCACTTGTAAATCATTGCAGAACAATGCAGTGAACTGTAAATGGTTCAAATGAGCATAAAGTTTATTACGTAATTTTACAGGTGCTCAGTATGAACCTCCTCCAGCTGTACAGACGACATCAACGCCATAGTCAGACTCATCCCGTGCCTGATTACAGTGATCCCCAACACGCTCGCTCACGGCTCTTTGAATGTGAGGTCATCCAGTGTTGTGGAACCAACAACAAACGCCCTGAGCTGTTGGAGGTTCACTGCTGTCGAAAATCATGTTGCACAGTTATGATGGATTCACTCTTGAAGTGGAGAACGCAAAACTGCTCAGGGGTCTGATCTCCTCGCAGACTGAAGGGAGCCGTCTTCAACTGACAGTCAGAAACTCTACAACCCCCACTTTCAATTGGATTGTGATTGGTTCCTAGGCGCCTCATGGTTGTAAACTTATAGCGTTTTGAAATCAGATGAATCTTTCTGAATCACCCTGCATCTTTAACGTTTCAGGCCTGAACCCCATCTCTAAAGTATCGTACAACAATTTGTGAAGTATCAGGAGCATCAATCAGCGCATTTATAACTGTTCCATATAATGACTTTCTATGAGGAAGCTTTCAGAGGCATTACCACATTGGGCAGTTGGTTGTGAATAATTCTGACAAAATTTCCATAGAATTACTCATCTGACCTCAAATCACTCTCCATGACTTTGTTTACATCTTAAAAACTGAGTTATCCAGATACCCTGGAAAAACCAGTGGAATTTCCCTTTATTTTCTGACTGTGTGGCACTTCCTCCTATCTGTTCAGGCTAAGGTAATAACAGTAGTATAGGACACAAATGTTCTTCAGACATCATATAAACCTCCATCTGTGCAAGCTTTTATCCTAAATAGCTTTGCAGTGCTCATATCAACATTATAACCAGTCTAAAGGCCTTTTCTAAAGAGCTACTCTTACTTCTGAACTCACAGATCAATTTTGCAGAATTTGATTTCTCTACCATTAAGATATGAAGGCAGAGTGCTAAAGCCTGACTTGGCTTATCTGAATGGTATCCGTTTTCATCACATTGCATGGTTCAGCCAAATCACTGTACTTTCCCCTCAAAGACAAAACGAGTCCCGCTCTCCAATGAACACTCCCTACATCTTCCTCTGCTCCCACTAAGAACTTCTATTTGGGTGTTAATTTTGGAGAAAATGTAGGTCAAGGGGAGTGGAATGTAGTCACAGTTTCTTTCTCCACTTGTTCCGAGTGGAAGCACTGGCTCATGTTACAAGCCCAGAAAGATGTACTTGTGCTGGTAAAAATGGGGATGAAAGCTGGGCAATATGATATTTCACTGGAACTGGGATTACTGTCACAACGCAGCATAATGTAGATATCATGAGTAAATAATAACACTTCAACTGCATGATTACCAAGAGAGTATAATTAGTCCAGCTTAATAGGACTTGGGGCAGCTCAGTACGTGGAAAGTTGGGTAAAAAAAAAAAAAAAAAAAAAAAAAAAAAAAAAAAAAAAAATCACTGCATTCAAAATTTTTGAGAGTCATTTTAAATGTGGTGCTACACTGTCCGGTCCAACTTATCAGACATCAGAAAAAAATAAATATTGAGACATACTTTATATTGTGGGCACTTTTCTGGCATATTGCCCAGCTCTTCCAAGCCCATGCAGGGGTTCCTTTGCTTTGCATTATTTTTAACTTCCACAAGGAATATCTACTACGACTACGACTACAGTTTTGTCAAGTACTTTTGTGACCGTTTCTAACGCTGAAGCTTTTGTGGCTGCAAAAAGTTGGTTGTAGAGCTGGTTGTAGTATACGGTCACATTTAGTTTGGAAACAAAACTGGAGTTAATGTAGTAATAAAGAATGGACTGAATGTCTGAACTTGACTGTCAGATTTTATGGCTGCTTTACTTGGCTTGATGTCTTCCCCGAAGCCAATTAACCCGAGGCCGTTTGATATGTCCCGTTCTGCCTGTTGTACAAGAGCCGACACATGCTTTTACCTGAGCTGTGTCTAAACAGCCACATTTCTACAATTTATTCTATGATAGATACAATAAATACAGTATTAATGAAGAAAATCAACATCCATCATGTTTAAAAGTTCATTTTCACATGAAGCCAATACTAGTGTCTTGATATGGTTTGTATGAAATAAATCAAACCTTTGATGGTAAAAGCTGATTTTAAACCGGAAGTAAACGAGGTTTTAATTTCACTGGGGGCTGATGGCGCAGTAACTCTGTTACTTGTCACTGTGCGCAGGCCTGTATGAACCAGTTGTTCACAATCTCACATCTGTTTGTCAGACAAGTTCCCACTTTACACTTATTGAACAGCCTTTTCCAAATACTGTGGCAACTCAGGACAACACAAGTAAAGACAGAACACATGACCAGAGCCTTTTATAAGCAATAAAGATTAGAAAGGGACAGGAAACCTGCACTGGCCAAATCCTATTTCAGCCCTCACCCCAACCACTGAGCCCTTAACTCGTCTGTTTTTGTGCCTTTATGCCTAGGGGGGTAGGGTGTCCCAGAGGTGTTGAGAGTTAGGGCGAAGTGTTAGGGCTACATGGCCCTCCAAACAGAGGTTTTTCAGAGGCTCACTCTAAACAGAGTGTTATGAGAAGAAAAGAAAAACTGGCGAATTGGCTGAGCAAGCGACCAAAGAAATATACAAATGTGAGAATTTTCTCAGTTAAAAAATTCTAATAACCACTGTATTATCTTAGGGTAATGTATTATGGCCTTTTTCTTCACAACAAGCCTGAAAAATCGCTATTAGTATGCTGATGTCTCAATAACTAGAAATCTAAATGTCCAAAGCACCACTAGTAGCCTGGTAATGAAGTAATGTTCTTCTTTACTTGAGGGTCCCGTTTCATAGGGAAAGAGTTTTCAACCACTATCCCTTGTAACTATTCCAAGGGGCAAGATGACGCTCAAAAACCAGTGGTAGGGGTGAAAATAAGACATGGGATTGGGCCGCTGTCTGAATCTAGGTAAGAAAAAATAGGTTTCATTTCATTTCATAAGCTAGCCGCCCAATCTTAAGCACTTTGTGATAGTAAGTGAACGGCACCATAAGCCATAAACACTGGGTGTGAATTCCTAAAGATACAAGAGGCTCAATTGCACAAGCCAAGGTAACTCGGTCAATCTCCTCCTGACTCACAAGACTGCACAAAAGCCTTTCTCTGACTCATAGCATTGCGCAACTAAATGCATGCAATAACGCAAGCTGTAAGCGAACCATTCACTGCAGTTATGATATAAATGCAAGGAATGCCTTCTGAAGTCAGGTAGGACGTCCACCACTCGCTAAGATGTTGAGGGAGACGAGAAACTTTCACTTTGCCTGTAGCTTCACATAGCTACAGTGGCTATTAGAAATAATATCAGCACTTTCGCACTTTTACTATGTTGTCATATTTTGGTCCCATGCCAATGCAGCTGCTGTGCCAGGTACCATTCAGATTTTTTCTGATAAGAGTTCCAGCACATACCTTGACTTTGATATGGATTCCTGAACGATACCTTTTTTTCTGTTAAGACAAACAGGAAGGGAGTGTTGCTTTAACCAGAAACAAGTGCAAGGTTAACTTATTGAACGCAACCGATTGCAAACTTATTAAGAAGTGCACCAACTTATGTGGCTCACAGATGATAAAACACACCATTTTGGACTGAATGACAATTTTTAAACACTCTGTAGAACTGAAGTGATTCAGTCTATACCATTAAAATACTGAACTTCAGTAACCAGCCCCAAGTATAATACTATGCCTAAATTAGCCAAGAGATTCACTTCTATGGTGCTGGAAAATAGCAAGTTAATAATACCAACGATAATCAATTTATATAACTTATTAGTTTATTAATAATAGTCTCTGCTTGATTGGGTTTTGAAGCAAGTGGGGCGAGAGGATATACTGTATAATAAGCATCTTTTTGCAAATATTCGGGGGGTCTTTGCGCTTTGGAGAATTTAAAATGTTAGAGTGGACTGATTTTTTTTTTTTTTAAATACTGAAATCAATCAAAGCATGTGAACATGTACCATCTTGTAGCGTAACAGTCAACATCTTAAACCGCTTAATCGAGATAGGGTCGCAGTAGCAGATGGAAGAGCAGAGAATCAGACGAGCCTGCAGCATAACGTTCAGTTGCAAATGCAGCTAACACTGCAATACTGCATGAAGTGCAACACCAGGCTGAAATAAATATTCAAAGTTTTTAATATCACAATTGAAAAAGACTGATTTCATTTATAGCCTACAAGTTTCAAACATATCACCTAATAACACAGAACTCATTAAGATGAGTTAGACCAATCAGAAGCGAATAAACAGCTACATATTTGTATTACACTTGTATTACCGATCTACTCCGAGCCAACGAAATTTTGTTCTAATGTGCACTGTACGGTGTTAATTTGAATGACAAAGTATGTCCAAGTGTATGTCTAATAATGCATACATGGCAAGATAATCACTGCCACATATGCTGGTGCACGCTGGTGTTCCTGGCCACAAAAATGCCTGGATCTTAATTTATAGAAAAACAACTGCAATATAAAAATCGCAGAGTCACAATTTTGCTGTGAAGGGGGGAAAAAAAATCCATACAATTTGATATTTTCTCAAAATTATTCGGCCCCTGTGTGACCTCACAGTACTACTCAATATCTAGATAAGCTTATCCAAGTTTAATCTCAACTCTAGGTGAACTCAGAGCCTCTGGCCTGAAGTAGGCCTGAGAGCGGAGGCATTGGGTTTTTTAATAGCCATAGAAAGAAGAGCATTAATTAGGCCTGTTTAAGAGCGGCTGTGTAAGGACTAGGCCATCATATGAAACAAGGGAAGGGTTCATGTAGTATAGACACTAATACCTCCTTTCTGTAAATGTCACAAAAATGACTAGTTAACTTGCACACTTTCATAAAGAGCACTTACCCTACCATTAACACAAAGTAAATCTGGAGCAGCTGCGCTTATGAGACACTGCACACTGATCACAGACGTTTAAAGGCTCATTAAGCTCCTCCACTAACGGCTTTCAGGAGTCATGCTGAAACACAATCAGACAGAACGAAAGACGATATAATCTATGTTTAAAGATCATTTTCTATCCTACTGTTTTCTATTAATACAATTGATTAAAGCCCTGGATGGTGAAGAAGAGGCGATTATGGTTTGTATCTCAGCCGTGGCTTTTCCCACAGAACAGAACGGAATCATTATGGGCAAGAAGCGTCTCGCAGGTTCTCATTCAGTCGCCACGAACTGAAGAAGAGGTACAGCTTGTCCTCAGCGATGCAGAAGATGACTGTGTTCCTGGAACTCCTGGCCACATTTGGTACAGAAGGTTTCATCAGGACATAACCAGATTTTGATGTTTGACAGCAGGTCCCCTAGAGAGAATTCCTCAAATCTCATAATGACTCTGGAAAGATACTCTGCGAAGTTGGTGTCACGAGGCAACAACAAAGAGATCAGTGTGCAGCTTTCTAGAGACTGAGCATCAATAAATCTGAGCTACATGAGATAAAGTGGTTACATTTACGAGAGTTGGCGTAGCTCTGCAGAATCAAAGTGGGAAGTGAGCCACCTCCTAGCATTGTGAAGAAACGCAGTGTAGGCTATAAGTGTCAGCGTTCCATGATTGATAGGGCCGTTCAGGAATTTTCTGTGCAGGCCAGTGTTGCAAGAGCTAGCGAGAGCACACAAACACGAGACTCTGCTATAGAACCGCCTGCAGAGATGACGGGGCGGAACCCGAATAATCAAGCCCTTCTTATCCAGGGTTCCATAACATGAGGCTTATATCACATTCACAGGTTTATAAGAGTTCACAGAAACGTTGGACTAAACACTGAATGCGGGAGCAGGGTCTAATTTCAGCTTGAGGGCTGAGAATAACAGCAGATGACATGCTTCAGGTATTCTGAGAGATGAAGTTGGCCAGGAAAAACAAATCATATTTATAGCCTCTTTTCACTGCCAAATCTTTAAATAAGATAAGTCTACTCAAAGGGGGGATTGTTGGCTTGTGCTAAATACAAATATCTTCTACTATAAGACTATGATTAAAAATGTGTTACTTCATGAAAGAATAAACCGAAGTGTGTAGATCTTTATCAACATCCATAAATTGCCAGCTTTATTGCAAGCAACTTCTCATGATTTCCGCTTATTACTATGGCCAACAGATAAATGTTCAGTGTAAAGGCTCCCGCGCTCTCGGAAATGAAGGTACTAAACTGTCACTGGGGTGGGACCATCAAGGGTACATCTCATTACCTTTAGTCAGGGAACATAACTGAACCATAATCCACTGAAATGATATTTTCTAAGCTGTACTGACTCCACACACCCCGCCTCGCCTCCAGGCTTTTATACTACTGTTCTGTTTTAAAACAGTAGATTATGAAAAAGGTACAAATACCAACTTTTGACCTGGAAAAACTGATTTAAGGTTCACAAACAGGCCTTAAAACCACTGTAAAATCCCTTTGAGGGAACATTTACATTGTACCTTGATGAACAAAAAAATGTACCTGCACAGAACCTTTAATTCTAACAGTGGAGTCAGTCTTAGGTGTATTATTTTCAACAGCTTTGAAAGCTGTTCTTGCTGTGGACATTCATACTGACGTAGGTGTACATCTGCTGGACAGTTTTATTTTGAAAGGGTTTTTTTTTTTCTCTTGACAAATTGTGTGGACTTTCAACAACCCATGTGCAACACAAAATGACATTTTCCACCTCAAAAAAAAAAAGTTTAACACAACTGTAGCCAATGATTTACTCCATTTAAATACATGGAGTTACTTTATCCCCATATATTTTCGCAATAATTTTACTGAAATAAAGCAATATAGGTTTTTTTTTTTTAAAACTCGTCTGAGAAAATTCATTCCAGATCAAATGCTGCAAAACACATTACCTAATTTGATTAATGCTTAAGGAAATGTTCCATCTCTATAAAACAGCTCACGGCATCATGACAAGTGGTGATGGATTCACCTGGGCCAAACCCACCATCAGCTGTTCCTGTTAACACATCCACTCCCTTTGGTGGTGACACTCAGATTCCTGTGAACCTCTCTCATCTCACTTCAGCTGTTTATTACAAGTAGTTTGCTATGTGGGGAATTGGCCAGTGAAATACGACAACTTCCAACGTTACACTCGCTCTGTAACCTAGCAACTAACATCAAAACATCAACTGTTCAAGTGAAAACATCCAGGTTAGCAAGTTACACATTGCTAACATGAACGGCATCAAAGAAAGACAATTTATGTCCCAGAACGTTGTGAGACTCAAGTTGCTGACTTGTAAATATGAACCACTGCTGAAATATGACAGTCATGTACCACTTTTGCCCCAACTCTTCAGAAATAAAAAGACCATCTTTATAAAATAAATACATTGACATATAATATAAACATCTAGATTACATATAAAAGATACCTTTCCTGAGATCAAAAAAAAAAAAAAAAAAAAAAAGAAAAGACTAATTCACTGCATTGCTCTCCATAGGAAACTGCTGGGGCAACAGTAGCTGAGTAATAACAAGAAATCATATGCTCCCTAATATTATCCCTGAAAGTTACTTTAACAGTTTCTCTATTTTGAACGCTATATTACTCTTCTCTCCCTATCCATGACATTAAAACAGAAGTACAGAATCGCCTACCAGGTTTAAAGTTCTTACAGATCATAGTCTCAATTACTGTTTGAGATCTGTGTGTGCACCTAACAAAAATAACAAATGAATAGTATCTAATTGGCCTAATGTGTAGTGTGCAGCTGTACGTAGTCAAGCAGCTAACCTCTCTAAAGTGATGATTTGCTATCTAGACAAAAGGAAGAGCTGTTTGAGGCCTACAAAGTTGCCGATTTTCTTATTTATGGTCAGCAAAGCCGTGCTCTCCTACGTTTGGTAACTTTTTTGGGGTGAGAAGAAAGGGGACTTCTATACAGCAAGTGCGACTCTTTTCACTGTTGTCTAACATGCACGGCGACTGAACAGCACTCTTCTGGACTGCGTACAATTAAGTTGAAAAACCACAAACTTTTCTGCAATACTGAGGCTGCGTTTTCTCCATTTGCTCATCACTCATGAGAAGTTAGTTTTAGCTGTTTTCAAAAACAGCTCAGCACTCGAAACAAAATCTACCAAGATCTAAATATGATTTATTTTGAATTACTGTAGTAGGTACACATGACAGCGATTTGAGAGAATGAACCATGACAAACAAAAAACACTGATCAGGCATAACATTATGACCACCTCCTTGTTTCTACGCTCATTGTCCATTTTATCAGCTCCACTTACTGTATAGCTGCACTTTGTAGTTCTACAGTTACAGACTGTAGTCCATCTGTTTCTCTGATACTTTGTTAACCTCCTTTTACCCTGTTCTTCAGTGCTCGGGACCCCCATGGACCCTGACAGAGAAGGTGCTATTTGGGTGGTGGATAATTCTCAGCACTGCAGTGACACTGACGTGGTGGTGGTGGTGTTAGTATATAATACGTGGAGCTGATAAAATGGAGCGTAGAAACAAGGAGGTGGTCATAATGTTATATTTTTGGTCGTCTTGGTCCGTTGCATTCTCTCAAATCTCCATCACGTTTACCTACTTGCCAGTCAAAGGCACCAACTCTCCCCTGAATGATGCATGCCCTGCTCATGAGACGTGGCACACCTTATATTTAAAAAGGTGCTGTCTGAATGCCCCGCCAGTCGTGATCTGAATAGGTTCGGGTTTGCTGGTTTAGAAGTTGTACAGGACAATTAATGCTTTAAAGCTAAATGTGAAAATCAATTCGAAGCTGCTTTTTGAAAACATTAACTGTGGTGTTGCAGATCATGGACCGTGAATAACCATGAAAAAGATCAACAGATGATTATTCAAAACACGTGGACATGTGGCAAGACAACGTGGCTCGCTCCGCTTCCTCTCACGCTGTCCGCAGAGTCACTTTCTGGCCTTTACAGACGCAACAGAGGTGTTGAAAGCTGTAGACTGACTCAATCGTTGCACTGCCAGTCATAGGCCATATGAGGCTGCTCACAGGGCTAATCTGATAGCAGGACAAACCCGTTTTGAAGGCACACTTCCTACGGGATGTGATTCATAACCTTAAGATTGTCTCAGATTCATTTCCGGCTGTGTGAGCAAATCAGCCTCCTTGCACAAACCTGGACAGAGAAAACGGCTGCAATAATCAGCAACACACAAAATATGAGACTTAGGCTACGTTTATACAGCAGGTTAAAAAGTGGCCCAATTCCAATTTGATTTGAGACGTTTTCATATGTGGTACTGAAATCCGATCCGTATCCGATCTGCGGCAATGCGACTCAGTTTGAACAGCCAGACCGGAATTCATGTGGCTTTTACGTCAATCCAACTCAACATTCATCATATTTTCGCACTGCTGAGACCTCAAACATAGGAGAACAGGGCTGCAGCGTCAAAGAAGTGACCGTGGCCGCATGACGTGCCCTCTTGACGGTGAACTCGAACACATTCTGGGTGATGAGCCCAGCTGTCAGTCAATGAAGCTTAATGATGGTGAAGATGAAACTGAAAGCTCCGGGAGCGACTGGAGTTCGTTGCAAGGCATTGTTTACCTCTGGATAAGCCACGCAAAGTATTGTTCCTCTGTGCACGTGGGTCCGTTTCCGAGCAGATATGTTCAGATTAATGTTGCATACAAATCACATTTAAAAAGATACTGTGAAGGGGTAACCATCAAACACTTCATCCTGCATACACCTATGATGAGTCCAAAGTCAAATAAGAATGGTCATTTGGTTCACTGCCTAATAGACATGCTCAGTGTTAAAGAACCATTGAATCTGCTTCCCAGCTCACCTAGTCCTTTGCTCTGTCTGAAATCATGACGCAAATACTCCAGTGATAAACACTTATCTGTCAGAGCCTGACGGTATAGTGGAGACCACGACCAGATAAGAGAAGTTAACCTAAAACCAGATATTACATACACAATAGAGTCCACAGGAACTGGGCAGCGACCAATGATTTTTATCCGTATATCAGCACAATAGATTTTAAAGCGAAGCATATGACTTAATTAGAGGGGCTTTTTGACATCTCTATGGATCAAGTTACTCAAACACATGCATCTCATTAATATACACAAGCAGACTGTAAGATGAGCCTGAACTTGATGCTTATCAGTGCTTTTCTGAGAAACTTGCTATGCTCACTATTCATCTGCTACCCGGCGCCTCTCGTCTAGCTGCAGTAGTCTTTCAATGCTTTCGCCCTTTGGATTAAACGGATAAGAAACTCTGAGCAAAGCGCACGATGCCTGCTCTACACTGCCCTCTAGTGAAGTACAGAGCTCAGACATCTCGTGGTCATTATGAGAAGGTCACAAACTCACTGTTGCTGATGTTTTAATGTGCTATGAAGATAAAGACTACTGTCGATAGAGGTTAAAGCTTTTGAGTTATCATTACTGTGTGCGTGTCAAAACGTTTTTCACTCGTCTTGGTCTTTCACATAATTTTTTTTTTTACTTGTCATTCAAAATTGTTGCCCCTGAAGTGTGAAGTGGCCTTCATGCTTCTTTCTGTAAAACGCAGGATCTACACTGAAAATAATTCACTGCCCAAAGCAACCATACGATCTAATGTGTGAGGACTGAAAAGTGGGAAAAGGTAAAGGAAAGGAAAACTGCATTTCAGCCAAGTCACAGAGAGCAAAGGGCATTTGGCTGAGGCAGAAGCAAAAGCCCATGGGGCTGGCTAGTCCAGGCCTTATGCAAAGACGTGCAGAAAAGACTCAGGGCTGACTCCAGCAGCAACTTGATAGGACCACTGCCCCCCACCCACCCACACACACACACACACACACACACACACACACTCCTCCCCCAATAAACACACACTCAGTCCCTCAGTCAGCCAAAGAGCTATACCAAACAAGCACACATGGCACTGGTTAGTGCAGGGCCTGCACCACGGAGGTCACCCCCAGCCGAGAAAGAGGGAGAGGGACGAGGGGGCTACTTTGTCACCTTTGACTGGTGTAGTAAGCTTGGACATACCCAGACTATTTTTTTCTTTTTCCATTGAAAGATTGACTAACGGAAGCAAAAAGTTAGGCGTCAGATTAACCAAGTGCCAGTTTAAGCCCCTCCTTCAACAGCTAAGTAGTAATCTTTCATTTAGGGCTGTCATTTTCAATTATATTAGTATCTACAAATTCTTCCGACGATTAATGGATCAGAGCTGTTTTCAAATGGCCAAACAATAAAATGTGACAGAACTGAACAATAAATCAAGCACCAAGTTATCAAACTGTTTTACTGAGACAAACTGGAAGGTTTTTGTTCAACTTCAGTAACTTTAAAAAGATGTCACTGAAATGTTATATAAACACTACAGTGCCAGCAAAAGTCAGACACCAGCCTTTGCTTATTTAATCACCAGTCAAAACAGCCAAACAAGTTTCCCAGTTTTCTTAAAGCAGGAATACAATATTCTTATTTCAGCATTTAGTGGAAAGGCACTCTCTGCCTTTATTACAGCTTCCATTCTCTTCTTCTTATTGCTTTCAGGATTTCAAAGAAATCTACAGGAATTTTAGTCTTAGAAGTTGGTTGCAATTTCTTCTTGTCATGATCTACATAATCCTAATTACAAATTTAGACTCATTAATCCATAAAAACTTCAGAAGAACGTCCAGACTCGATGTTCTATTGCAATTTTTTCGTCCATCTCCTTTTCTCAGTGAGGGTCTTCTTGACCGCTACACATCCTTTCACACTCATAGCACCGAGTTGTCTTCTCACAGGGGAAGGAAGGCTGTGGATGTTTTCAGATCTTGCAGCTTGATTTTCTCCTCTCTAATATGAACGCTTTAAGTTCTGTTCCGGTTTTCCACCATCTCTCATTTTCCACCACTCATTTTCCTTTAACTGTGTCCAACCTTATGCAATGTGGATCATCTTAAACCCTCAGAAAAATCCCCAGAAAAACGAATGACTTGTACTTAACCTCAAACTCCGTGAGACCACCGGTGGTTCCAAAACGCACTGAGTCATGTTCTTCATAACTTTCATATTTCATAAGCTCCATTCAGAAGCTGGGCGCCGTGTGAGGCTGTAGCTCTTCTCTCCAGTCAAATAGACGGTGACGTCATTTTAAACACTCATAATAAAAGAAGCTGAACTCAGTTTGTTTTTCTACTGAAAGTCGACCCGTTTTTCCCCAAATCTGGGCTCTAAACTATAAACAGACGCCGTCTCTTCAGTGATCTGCTCTGGAAACATCACTTTTAGAAAATAACACAGAGTGTCTGAGATTTTTGGCTTTCAGCAGTAAACTGTAAGCATATAGTAATAAGTGTAGATCATAAAACACATTCTATTCATTTGAGGGGAACTTTTACAAATAAATAAAATAAAATAAACTGCATTTATTTCACGCAGTAACTGAATAATTTGCCTTATGATTTGGTCACGTACATTCAGATGGACAAACCAAAATCCCCCTGGAGACTAAGAGGTTAATGCCTGTTGAGACGGGAAGTTAAATAAAGGAAGGGTGGCCTCTGCCTCAGGACTGTAGACGGCAGGTGAGCATAATCTTTATTTATTCAGTCATTTTTAAATTCTGTTTAATACATTACCACAGAGTTAGGGGTAATGTTTATTTTTAACTCTGTATTTTAATCCAGCCTCTTGCGCCTTCATTCTTATCGTTCACTTACTTGACTGCATACTGTGAGATGTCTGTAGTGATCTAATGAGGTCCCCTACTGTGCTTCACACTGGGGGGTTCTCAGTTTGGGGCACTGATTTTCACAGAGCCATTCTTAATGGAGGGATTTTAAGGTTATAGCCCAGGAGTTGGATACAAAGGAAAGGATTTCTTCGGTTAAGGCGTGCGTGCACCCTATGTGGCAGATCCTCTGGTGAAAGTTTGGGTCATTCCTTTTCACTTGCAGAGATCAGGGTTCAATCCCACATGGAACAAAAGGCATGAACTCACAGAAAGGAGCAAAGAAAGAACAGAGACAAAGTCCAACTTAACATTCAATTAAGATGCTCAGGCAGTCGACACTTAACATCCCCAGTCTGAACGTTTTCTTATTTAACTGAACTATAAATGACACATTTGGACACTGCATTGCATACCTTTATTTTTGGCCAAAAATTTCAGCAGCTCGAATTTTTGTTTTATAAATACTGTTGTCAGGTTGGAGAAGCTTTAGAAAACGACGGCAAAATCACATTTGACCTAATGAGAAACTGTGGCATGGAACTTAAACTCTGAATGCGTTATTAATTTCACATAATGTATGCATTGTGAACGGTCACACTGTCAGGTAAAGGTGCTCTGATTGACAAAGCTCAGTCAGTTTGAAACGATTCAATACATATATAAACTCAGTCACTTTGGTCAGCATCATCATCATCATCACCACCATCTCTCTGCTATGGACAATAACACTTTAAAACCAAGTCACTTTAAATAACAACAGTCACTTAAGTCACTTTAAAATGTATATTGTCTATATGTTGTACATGTTCTCTCTATTTTGTGTATATTTATCTATAAATAGAGTTTATGGGAAAAAATGTTAACTATAAAATATAAAGTTTCAATTGTGATTTCCATTAAAAAAAAAAATTTAATCATCTAACGCTAAAAGTATCATGTCAGTGTCTGTGCTGACCACCGCGAGAGAGAAAAGACACTGGGCAGTGTTCTCTCCATTTCTCGTTTTCATTCAGATTATTTGTTAAGCGTTATATTTCGAGACCTCACTGTGGTCCTAATTGAAGCTTCTGTTTACTGGCCAAAGTTTTCTGCACCTTTCAGCTGAAAATTTTCAGTAGTTGAAATTTCAGCGTTACCCCTACTAGCTACCTTTTCTCATTAACTTCTCGGCCAGCGTTCTGGAAAGCAGGTCTAACTTGGCAAGAGCCGCTTTGAAAAGACACATTAGCACAGTGAAGTATGGATAAATTAACAGTAGTGGATGGAATGAAGAGATTACAATGAGCGAGTGGCATGAAATGCCTCAAGCACACTGTGGTGCTTACAGTAAAACAGACGTGCCTGTACGTGAGGGGCTGGGCGAGTTTCTGCCAGCCAGCTGCGAAGAATGCCTTCCAAGTGCGTCACAAACATTATGTGGTGTCACCGACTGCCTTAAAACATGCAGTCTTCGTTGGATGAGGGATTCAGTGCTCAGTAACGATCATGCTGCACCTGAGGGCATCAGCAAAGTTACCACGCCACCCTTCTTCTGTCTGTGCAGGAGGGGATTCTCTCAGAGAGAACAATGAGACGTCTGTGATGTTCTTGACCATAGCCAGATTTCAGACATGCTCCTATGATGGAGCACAAGGGCAGCACACTTCAGTCAGCGGGAAAGTCATTTTTGCTGGGGAACGACCCCCCCTGACGGCAACCCGATACATCAGAGACGCACATGCAAATCCTTCTTCCGCAAGCCATCTCAATCACAAAAGTCCATCTGATTATAGTATGCAAGAAGCGAAGCTATGTTGGTGGTATGGTCGTGTGAGTGATGAGGGTGAGGAGGAAGAGCAGAATGAAGAGGACTGTTTTGGAGAGGGCTCCTATTTCGACTCTATAGGTTAAAGCTGAGCAGCCAAATGGCAGTGGAGGGGGCCAGGGACTGTGCCTTGCAAGGGGCGGTTGAGTGTGCTGGTGGTATACCTTACAGACACAAACCAGAAGCACAAAAACTTCAGCCGTTCAACTGTTACTGCAGTGATTTTTGAAAAATTTACCCCAAAATAACTTCAAATTCTCCACTCTGGGGCTTAGTTTCTTAAACTTAACAGCTCTAAGAGCTTCAACCAGCAATAGAGTGACATATCCAGCAAACCGTTAAAAGCCTAATGAGTGTTGCTCTGTGCTGGGACTGAACCCTGCTCTGCCACAAGGACGAGTAACCATTAGGATAAACGGCCAATTACAAGACACACTTGCACAGCTCAAAAACGTCCTCAACTATAAGCCTGTAAAGTCCATCAAACACTAGGATTGTCCTCACACCCAGTATCGTGCTTTAAGTCTGTAAAGCAGTAATGGCTACTGTCACTTTTAATGTAAGTCAATGTAACACACACACACACACACACACACACACACACACACACTATATATGAAATTCATAATGGACTGACAGCTGTTTATAAAAGTCTACCACTGCCCTCTGACTGGCCTCAATAAAGTGCCTGACATCTTGTTCAAATAATGACAACCTTCCTAGCAGTGAGAAGCCAGCGGTAAGCCAGGATACTAACCTCAACGCTGCAATGAAAACCTAACAACCTTCTACAAAAACACAAGCAAAGCCATTTGGCCTGTGCAGAGTGTGAACTAGCCCAAATAACACCTCCGTTTCTGTGACAGAAGGAGAGAATGAGAAAGATGCTCAGATCCAATTATAGTTCGCTTCAAAGACTGAGGTGTCAGACAGTGTCTTGGAACAACTAAGGCTTAACTCTGCCGTTATCAGCTGCAGCAGTGGTGCACAGGCTTTCATATCATTGGAACAAAAACTTTTTTTGGAGATACAAGGTTACAAGAGAGGAAGAAACATTCTTACCTTTTAATGGAAGTTAACGTACACACGCTTACTCTATATACTACCAGACCATTTAACGTACACACGCTTACTCTACATACTACCAGACCAGTTAACGTACACACGCTTACTCTATATACTACCAGACCAGTTAACGTACACACGCTTACTCTATATACTACCAGACCAGTTAACGTACACACGCTTACTCTATATACTACCAGACCATTTAACGTACACACGCTTACTCTATATACTACCAGACCATTTAACGTACACACGCTTACTCTATATACTACCAGACCAGTTAACGTACACACGCTTACTCTATATACTACCAGACCAGTTAACGTACACACGCTTACTCTATATACTACCAGACCAGTTAACGTACACACGCTTACTCTATATACTACCAGACCATTTAACGTACACACGCTTACTCTATATACTACCAGACCAGTTAACGTACACACGCTTACTCTATATACTACCAGACCATTTAACGTACACACGCTTACTCTATATACTACCAGACCATTTAACGTACACACGCTTACTCTATATACTACCAGACCATTTAACGTACACACGCTTACTCTATATACTACCAGACCATTTAACGTACACACGCTTACTCTATATACTACCAGACCAGTTAACGTACACACGCTTACTCTATATACTACCAGACCATTTAACGTACACACGCTTACTCTATATACTACCAGACCATTTAACGCACACACGCTTACTCTATATACTACCAGACCATTTAACGTACACACGCTTACTCTATATACTACCAGACCAGTTAACGTACACACGCTTACTCTATATACTACCAGACCATTTAACGCACACACGCTTACTCTATATACTACCAGACCATTTAACGTACACACGCTTACTCTATATACTACCAGACCATTTAACGCACACACGCTTACTCTATATACTACCAGACCATTTAACGTACACACGCTTACTCTATATACTACCAGACCAGTTAACGTACACACGCTTACTCTATATACTACCAGACCATTTAACGTACACACGCTTACTCTATATACTACCAGACCATTTCTATTGCTCTGCTCATCATGCAACTTTAACAAAAAGGGCTTAAATCTTCCTTGATCAGTTGCAGTAGAACTGCATAGGCTTTCATATCATATCACTGGAACAAAACCTTGCATCTCCATTTATACAAGAAGAAGAAAACATCAACTTTTAATGCAAGTTAACATACACCGTTACTCTATGCAATATTGGACCACTTTTGCTGCTCCATACATCAAGCAACTTTAACAGAAAGGGCTTAACAGAAAGGGCTTAATTCAGTCTCGATCAGTCGCAGTCAAGTTGCACAGGCTTTCATATCATGCGACTTTCACACAGTGGTATTTTCAAACCGTGTAAAGAATTAGACGTTTTTTTTTCCACTCAGCAACACTGCATTAATCATCAAACTACTGTTTACTGCAATAGGATATTCACTACCATTACATTTCCTCCTCAAACACTGCACAAGAACTCTACTAAACAAATAGGCAGTCCAAAATAGACACTTCCATGTTCAGAGCAAGCAAACAGTGAATGTTCTAGTGAACCACAGGCACTCTCACTCAGTAAAGGGTTTTTTTTTTTTACTGTTATTTTTTCTGACTTTATAGTCGCTTAACCATGTCAAAAGAACATGCCCTCTGATATACCGCAACCACTGCCATAATTACTATAACAATATGTAAGAATATAATGTCAATATTCTATTATAGCAGTCTGCCAAGGCCAGAACTGAAGAGACAGTGTGACCGTTTCATTTGCACTTGCAATTAACTAAATATTCGGTACCAAGTTAAATAGTAATATACGCACACATGGTGCAATACACTGCCTTTCTATCACAGGGTTTTACTAAACCAGTGTGGGAAGTGCAAGAACCTAAAAGGGTAAACACACAGCCCTGAAAAAGCACAGAGGGTGAGACATATGTGTTCTGAAAGGAGAGCAAGCGACCTCCTCCTGCCCCGTCTGTTTATTAATCTCTTCGTCACTCTGCAAAACAGAGCAGAGTTCATCAGAGGTAAATAAGTGCAGCTCACAATGTAAACCATGGGTTACAAACACCTTTGTCCCACATGGGTTCTATTTATAGAAGCCCACGAAGATGGAGAGAGACAGGGAGGCTTGAAAAGAGAGAAATGGACGACAGAGGATTTACACAAGCACAGAAATAAAGGATTTTGCTGTTTAAGGTCTGATTTCATGGAAAATGAAATGTCATGAGTTTGATGTGGTATATAAACATGGCTACAGCTTATAAACATACCACTCACTCGCCAGTTAAAAACTGCTAAAATGGCCTGTTTCGAACTGTGTGCTTTTGTGATGTCACAAAAAAAAAAAAAAATACCACATTTACATATACCCGCCCACTCAGCCCACTTGAGCTCCACCAGCTCAAGCTGAAATTACTAGGAGTGTTGCAGCCCAAATGGCTTTTGAAGTAAGGCATAATAAAGGGTAGCCAATCAGAGCATGTCAATTACATACATACACCTTAAGCTCTACTCGAGCTGGATTAGCTTTAGTTTTATCAGAGGAGACCTGGTAATGGGATTAGTAAGAGATTCGACTGCCCATACAGTGCAAGTCTATCTTCCCAAATTACTTCAGATAAGTTTTGTTGTCACAGTCTGGATGTTCACTTCAGTATTAAAAGTTAGACCAGAAAAACTAACTTCCAGTTAATACAAGAAAACTGGCTCACGTTCCGTTAATTTCCTTCCCATTCTAATTAGCTTATCCCCAAAAATATTTTAAAATTACAGTAACTTGAGCTTAAGAGCTCCATCTTAACTGTTAGCCTCGCCTCTCAGTTGGAAAACAGCAGACGTGTCTATTAGCAGGATTTGCTATTGCATTACTGTGAGGTTGACTTAAACAGGACAGCTATTACTGAAGGTGCTCCCAGTTTGACGAATTATAGAAGACAATTTGCTCTGGAACTACTACTTAGCAGACTTATAAAAAACACAGACATAACAGATTTGTATTGGATTGAAATCACAAGCCTCATAGGTAAACTCCCCAATTATAACATAGCCAAGTAAAACTAATCCAGCTTGAATAGGGTTTTAAAAACATCCAGCAACACAAACAACCCGTTCGACTCTACAGGATTAAAGAGAGGGAAAGAAATTAATTCCCACCGTCTATGAAGTACAAAAACTTAACACGATGTGTTAAAGCAGACCTCAGGGAACAAATAAATATATGAAAAATGTGGGATATGGGCCCTTAAGATGGAGAAAAAAAAAAAAAAAGAATAAACCTCTGCTTTCAGCATTCACTCTGAGAAGAAACGCTGATTATGGGTGGCTGTGCCAGAGAAAATAGGGCTGCTAGGTTGTACGGACAAAAGAAGAGGAGAAAGAAACGGGCTAAATCTGTCAGTGAGCTTGGGAATACACAGCAAAGCTGGCCCAGAAGCCCAGAACAGTCCTGGACAGAGCAAGGAGAGTGACCTCTTTCTCCCCGTCTCTTTAGTAACAAAAGCAGCAAGGTGGAAGAGGCTTGGTGAAAAGCGGTCTTGGGACGAAGCGACAGCGATTCACGCATCTGGAAACCATCCTGCTGTGAGAGAAGCACTTTAATGGTCTATTTACTTGATGTGGGCCACACTGGCATGAGCTGTGGCACACAATGGTAGGCCTCAATCTGCCATGAATGTGGGCAGTGTTTGATTGGGTGGGAACTCGAAAAAAAAGAAAAAAAAGAAATAAATAAGGCGACTTCCTCAGGGGGAGTTAAAATAACTCACTAAAGTTCATCTTCCTTTTTCTTCTTTAATGGTAATGCTCGTCGTAGGGTCTACCCCCAAAAGACCGTGTGTGGCCCAAGGAACTTGGCTTCAGCAGCTGGTAATGAGAAAAAATAAAATAAAAAAATAAAAAAATAACACAAAGTCGACTCAGCTCTCCGAGGCAGAAGACCAGAGGATTCCAGTCCATCGACACAAGCCTCGACACGACAAGACGTAGGCGGGAAACCGTTAAAGACACGCTACTGTGACCTCAACTCGCTCCATCCTCACCTCACCTCACGTACGAACACCTGTCTGCCGTGAGTCACTCCTTTATCATCACCGTAAGGTTCTCACCAAGCACTAAAGCATCAGGGCACTTTCTTCACAGGCCAACCACATCCTCCTCAAGGGGGTTAGCAGAGTTGCTCACTACTTAGTCAACAGAAAACAGGCCAAAAAGGCATCTACCAGTAAAACTATGATAAGGAAGAAAAAGAGCCTGTTTCTGCCATTTAATCTGCTCTTCGGTAAAGAACATGCCGTACCAAACCACCAACTGACATGCAAACATACAAACGGGAACACATTTCAGTCGTCTTTTCTTGTTACTGATGAAACCGGTCAATAATAAACGTTTCCAGACTGTTCTGAGCAGGTTCGCTCAGAAACTCTCGCATGTTATACAGTGAAGGCAGCGTTGTGCTTCTTTTACACAGTGATAGAAAACGTGGTAGCACACACAAAGCGCCAGTTCCACATGCGGTTTATTATGACCAGTGTGGACAGGTTGCAATTAGCGATGGGCACAGGTACTCCGAAAACCGCTCAAGGTTCCAGTATTCGAATACTGAAATCACTACGCGGCTAAATCAAGGTTTCATCGTAAAACCAAAGAGAAGATGAACAGACCAACAACCGAGTAAAAGAGCAATTTTATGTCAAGAAAACTGGAAAACGTGAAAGTTTTGCTTGTATGTGAGTAAGTGGGTCATGTTAAACTCTGCCACGCCAAAACAAAGGCAGATACAGCATAATACTAAAATATATTTCTCTCACAGAAATTAACCTCTTATGCTCGTGGCTACATTTCGGTTTTCTGAATTTACATGCTCAAATCTTAAAAGCTAATTATTGCACGAATAACTGCATGAAATGAACACATTTTTTATGTATTTATGTTTATTTTACTTATGATCATAAATGTTTACAATTTACTGCAGAATACCATAAATCTTAGATGCTCTTTGTATATATTTATAAAAATAGTATTTACAGAGCAGATCACTGAAGAGACGCCATCTGAGATCCAGTTTGCAGCTCAGATTTATTTTAAAACTACATTACTACATTACCATCTATTTGACTGCAAAGAAGATGGTTAAACCGTCATACGACGCCCAGCTTCTGAATGGAGCTTCTGAAACATGAAAAGTAAAAAATATGACTGAGTTTCCAAGGAGTTGAAGGTTTTTAAAACACACACACACACATCTGTGAAAGACATCAGCATCCAGTGTTGTACTGGTTAGCTGTGGTTTCAGCTCATTGGCTGACTTTTTGAATAATAAAAAAAAAACGTTTTGAAATGTGTTCTTCTGAGTGATTTTTGCTTTTGAGCAACATCTGTGCCGGCGCTTCAAAAGGTGACCTATAGCTCCACATTAACTTCACATGAATGTATTATTTCTTGCAATGCATCAAAATCAAAATTTTTGCCAAAATCAAAAGTCAGGACAACATTGGCCAAAAAATCTAAACTGAAAAGCAACAAAAACTGGCAATAAATACTATAAACTACACAAAATAAGTTTGCTAAATGCATTACAGTATATAGGCTACAGTATGTGCCACAACATCCTCAACGACAGAAAACAGTTGGTCATCAAAGACAATGAATTAAATTATTTATTAATCAAAGCTGAAGCCCCTTATCCGTTATTTTCTGTCCATCCTTAAATGATTGTAAATGATGTAGCATTTACATGCCAGCGGGTGACCACTGTACCATTTAAAGTGAAACTGAATATGCAATATTTCCAACTGAATACTTAAAAGTAACATTTTTGACCACTGATGACCAAGAAGTGCATCTCTATTTTTTTTTTTTGGCAATTGCTTTCCTTTTTCTTCTCCACAGTTAACTGGATATCCATCCATGCACTCACAGATACACACACACCAAAATTAGATAGTTACTAGTTCACTACTCTAGGGTGATGAGATATTAGGCAACATATAGGTGACAGAGCAACAAAAAGAGATAGAGGGGAAAAAAAAAAAATAATAATACCTGGCGTGAAGCCTGGCTGCTGACAGCACCTGGAACCGGCCTTCATGCCAGCCTTTCATGTGGCATCAAGAAGTGAAATACACTGATAAAAAAAATCCACTGCATTTGATTGTTTCAGCCGTTTCACAGGCTGTAAAGACCGGGCCATATGCTTAACAGTGCCTGTGTACTGCAAAAAGAACAGCGGGGCACAATGAGTTTAAGTGGTGCTGATGCACCGTTCCAAGTCGGGGGAGGGGGGTTGAGGGCAATTTGAGAAAGGCTAAAGTGGCAAAGGCTGGCTCTGACATAGCAGTTTCCCTGAATGCAAAATCTTCTTTAAATCCCACAGAATGGCCCTTTGTGCTTTACCGGCGAGAAGGTAAGCTGGGTGAAACAGAGCAACCGTGGTTATGCAAGATGGCAGGCTTTGCCACCACAAACAGAGCAGCACTGGTGCAAGACCACAGGGAGGAAGTCATGTAGACACAGGCCTAACCTGCCTCTTTATGTACTCCCGCTACCGCACGCGCAACACCTGAGATTGCAGGTTCCAGGTTTGAGAAGGCTTGGTTCACTCTTTATCAGACAGACATCAAAGCCAAACGTGTGGCCTATAAACCTCCACGGATGTTGAGATGTCATCACGCTCTGCGCAGAAGTGACTCAGAGGAGTAGAGCACGATCAGCAGAGCAGTCGCTGGGTTAATATCTGATGATCGGTGTAGAGTGGAAAGAGGAAGGCAGCGGCTCGGGCCCATAATTGGGCAAAAGCCACAGTGTCACCGCTCATAGACATGTGCTCTGACAGCTTCCGGGTTTGAAATGTGGGGGGGGCTTCAGGAAGCTTTACATTTCCCTTTCCAGTCAGCGGAGACACTTGCAGAGAGTGTGAAAAGATAGCAGGCGAAGTGACCGTGTCAAAACAAGTTCACCTGAGTCAGAGTCAGATACAAAGTGAGCACTGGGGGGGTGGTTTGAGCTCAGTGCCAAAGCCTTGTGAAGCGAAGTGTACATTTTAGGATGCGGCTCAAAGTTATACTATGGCTCTATTAATAGACGTAGCTGCCGAGCCCGTACTGCAGCCTGAACGAAAGCAGAGAGGCGCACAGAAACAAACAGAAGGAGTGATTCCAGAATTCTGAAAGGAAATGAAAGCACTAGTTGAAGGCTTTACAGTATGTTGATGTAACAGGCTTAAGGGCATTCAGGGTGTTCGCTGATCATCCAGCTACAGCTGGCCTGATTCACATCCACTAAGCCTGAAATGTGCAGCGAATAAGTTTTCCCTCTCGTTCACAGCTTGAGAGCAAAGCAGCCCAGATTAGAACGACCAGGCCGGATCCGTACGGCTCAGGCTGGAGTCACATGGAGAGCGTCATGCCGTCTCTCTGATCTCCTCCGTCTGGGCTCAGACAAGTCTCCGGCGACCGGGAACACTGCAGGAACACAAGCACAGATCAGGGAGGCCTACGGGGTCCTGTGTTAACAACTCACGTCAGTGACGCCGGTGGCCTGTTAGTCACTCCCCCTCCCTCGCCGCTCTATAGACTCTCAGAAGACGTGGAATGTGCACAGACTGGTCATCTGACTGATGAGTGCCCAGCCTGATTATGCTAGCACAGCTTGTCAGGTCGATGAAGGTCAGAATGAGGCCTTTCCACATGCATCAAAACTGCACAGCCCAACCAGAAACAGCACAACTAAGATTAAATATTCATGAGAACGGAAAGGGAGAGAAATGTGTGCCAGACCTGCTCATCTCACATGGCAAACGAGAGCAGGAGGAGGCTTTTAATCTCCGATTTTCAGATCGACTCCCCGAACGAGCGTCTGAGTTACAGCATGATTAAAATGAGATGGGTCAAAAGGTCATGTTAAAGGAACAGTTCACTCAAATATATCCCTGTTGTCAGAAGAAAACTTCTCATCTCCGTTTTTGTTGTTTTTCAGTTTTTGACATAATCTGAAAATGCATGTTGCTTTTTACATTGTGTGTAAATTTCATGATGAATGGACCAAAAGAAACAACATAAAATGACTTGGAAAGACGTCTGGTTCCATTGACTTACATTAAAAGTAAAAGCAGAAATTTCCTTCTCCTGTAAAGTTACCATTTTGGAGATCGAATGACCCTTATTAGTCCCACAACGAGGAAATTTCACCTCTGTGTTTGACCCATCCGTGCAGTGAAACACCACACACACACACACACACAGGCAGTGAGAGCACACTTGCCCGGAGAGGTGGGCAGCCCTATCCACAGTGCCCGGCGAGCAGTTGGGGGTTAGGTGCCATCATCAGGGTTGATATGACTATAAATAACAAGCCTCTCTTTAGGGAAAAGACTTCAGTCTGAAGGGCAAAATGAAGCGCTACATGCAGTAAATGTAGCGTTTAATGGAAAAAGGCAAAAAAACAGGCTGGTTTGGAAGCAAGTATGCCATCTAGCCTAACAGTAGCCTAACTAATTTAGATGAAGTTGTGCGCCAATCTATGTGAAAGTTTAGTAAATTACAGATCACATCACTTTAAAACTTCAGCTGGATTAGCTATTAGGCTAGCTAGCATAATTACTCTACAAAATACAGACTAACCAGCCGTTTCAAGTTGTTTAGCCTCTTTCCTTTAAACACCACTTTCACTGCATGTAGTACTTCAGGTTGGTACTTTTCTATAAGGAAAGCCTCCATATCCGAAAAAACCTTCTCAGATTTGATTCTGTACACTGCAATGCCAGCAGCCAACAATGAGACAAATTTAAAAATCCTCCACTAAATAATAAAGCAGGGTGTGAACATCTCAGTCATATAGTTTTGGAAATAATTGGTGGCAAGTAGGATATGAGCGTCCCTTAACTGTCAGCAACTGCAGCTTTTTCGCCTCAGTGCAAATTTAAACACCATTTACAGAAAGAAGCAAAAACAAACTCCGACTACATTTAGTGAAAATGCAAATTAGATTTCTTGCTGAACTACTCTTGAAAATGCAGTTTGGCTTGTACAAAAAGAGGACAGTCCATCCAGAGGCAAAGATAAACAACAATGTGAGCAGGACACGCGCTCACACAGTTGCAGAACTTAAAAGACTATCAAAGCCTGGGTGCATACATAATAGCTGGCCTTTGAAAAGGTGTGCCATTATGTCCGTTCACAATGTAGGACAGTGACCAAGGCACAGGCACCCTACGTACTGGAACCATGGCCTGGTCAGGTGACTAGCCCCCACTGTGCCTCACTCATAGAAAACATTCATGCCCTAACTAAGCCCCCACCTCCCCTGAAGACTGCCAAGGACTGACCGATTGGGGTCAGGTTTTCATTCTAAGGTGCAGAAACGAGGTCTGGGAGCAGGACAGATACAGCACGGACACATTCCGTATGGACGAAGGCAGGAGGACGCTTCCTGGTTTCTGCTTACTCAGAGGTTGTAGAGCTAGGCATGTAAATTTGCACACTCGGTTAACCGTGTCTAAACAACTGTGGTTCAGTCAAGTAGTTTAAATGTTCTCTACATTATGCTGTCTTTCCTGTATTTGCTGGATGTTGCAAAAACTTCTAAAAGCCTTCTGATAACAAGTCCACTGAGGGCGGTCAGGTGATTCTGGCCATGTTCACATTACGAGGTTGAAGTGGGGAAGATTTTTTGGCTGAATGTGACTCAGATCGGATGTTTTCAGGGCTGCGTGGAAACGCAAATCTGATCTTTTCAAATCCGACCTGAGCCACTTTCGTGTGTGGTCCTAGATCAGATGCGCATTCGACTCGTGGCCATATGACTTTAAATGTGATGCTCAGATTGGAATTTAAGTGCTTTTTATCCAATACGCCATCATTCAGCGTTACTCTGGCAGCAGCGCCGAACAAAAGTTAAAGCCTATAAATGGTGGAAAAGCAACACGTCTCCCCTTTTTCTCCTTCGTCTCGCTCTAATAATGAAGCCGAGAGCTGATCAGAGTTAATGATCTTCTCAGTGAAGCTCATTCTGACAGTTAATCTATGCTGATGATGTAGTGATTCATTCACATGACGTTACTGGGAAAGACGTGCACATGAGGGTCATTTCAGGACACCAGACCGTTCATTTTAACGACCATGTCAATCACTTACCTAAACGAGTGTGAACCGTTGTGTCACGGAGATCAGATTTGGGCAAAATCGTGAACGATGCCACTGTTTTAAATGGTTCTGCTGAGTGGTTGAGTTACATTCTCACATCTTGCAACATTTACAGAAACATTATTTATTGACTGAAATGGCATAAGACACACAGACCACAGCCTGCCTGCCTCCTCACATGCTCTCCTCGTCCAGCACAGCCATATTTCTACTGGACAAGAAGCTGCAATATATCTTATGCAGTAACACTGAACATAACCTACCACGCCACATATTTAATAAAGTACAGAAATAATATTCCATACTAAATAAATTAATTAATTAACAAACAACATTTTTAAGCAAAGTTTAACTGGATTAACACTGTAGGGACCTGCTGCCACAGGTACTCAGTTAACCAAGATCAGACACAGGCCTATGTAGCACTCTGTAAGATACCCCCGCCAGAGGAGGCATCTACTCTTCAGAGCCTGGAGAACCAGAGTACTGAAGCATAAGGAGCCTCAAAATTTCACAGAACAACATAATTACTCTATAGCGGCCAAACGGACCTAAGCAAAGACGGGTCTTGAAGTGCCAGCCCCGAGAAAAGTAAGCCTGATAAGACGCAGAGCGTTTCTCACGTCACCATTGTTAACAATAAGAAAAGAATTGCCCAATACGTCCAAAGAATACGCTCAAGGATATAGTGACACGTTGCATGGTGCCTTCTTTTCTCTGGAATCTACCACAAAAGAATGCCACAGCAGTAGCGCGTAGGTGTATGAATCACATATTTAAAAGATTGTACTGGAGATATTACTACAACGCTCCTACAATCCTTCAGAACATACTTAGGTTCATGTACTGTAGGAAGTCACTGGTTTCAATTAGCGATGAAATAAAAATCCTGAGCCAAAACTGGAATTCAGGACATGCAATAAATACAAAGTTTACCTAAAAAAAAGACATAATAAAACAATTCTGTTCATTTTTATTATCTATTAACTTTAATTGCACTTTGGCTGTCGTTTGTTTTTTTTTTTTTTCCATCATTTTACAACGTGCGGCTATGGATGGTGTGGCCTTTCCTTTTTGCTTCTCTTGTTTTTCTGTATACTACTTAGTATTTAGAACTTGCTAAATACTAAATAGTACTAATTACTACTTTGTACTAAATACTCAGTATGAACAGTGATTTACAAATATCTTGTCTTATGAGCTTTGAAATCACCATTTCTCATTTTTATTATTATTCAAATGATTTAATGTTGGGTTGACACTTCTTTGTAGTCTTATTTAATCTTTTGCTTTTTTGGCCAAAATGTTTGGCCTTTTTTCCCCACTTACGGATGAAAGTGTCACTTTTGGCCAAAATGTTTCACTGGCTGAAATTTCAGTGCATCCCCAGCTTCAATTCAACAAAACGTAGTACTTACAAATTTCTTCTGTAGGTACCAAACCAGTACTGATATTCTACAAGTACTTTTTGTAAATCAGGTATAAGATGCCACCATCTCTGTCCTGCGTTAGTCACTATAAACCAACCACGAAGGCATTTCCAACCGTAAGGGGTCATTAACATTCTTCCATCCCTTATCAAAAGCACGAACAATGTTCAGCTGTACCCTGGAATGCTCGGTCAACCCACCTAGCCAGTCCAAGCCAGGCTGGAAGTGAAAAGACTCAAAAGATTAATGGACTACAAACCAGAGAGGAGGGCCACAGATAATGATGAAACCAGATAAGCGTTGGCTTTAAAAGCTATGACCTTAGAGGCAAATTGTTCTTCTGAGCATTATCTGGGGCAACGCAGCTCTCCAAAAAAATAGGGACAGCAGGAGTAGTGAGTGTGAATGGCTGCATACTTTATAAGGCACTATCTGGCCAGTGCCCCTGACCTTGTGCAACACTTGTCAGGAATATGCTGACATGGTGGGTCACCACGACCAGCAAGCATGAGGGTAGTTCAGACGGGTGCAGCTGCTAGAGATTGTAGCACCGCTCTAGGTTTCCATTCCTGGAGCCCATCCAATAGCCATCGCATTCTCCCAGGCCCTCTTTATTCAGCCCACGTCATCATCAAGCATGATGTGCTCCAATTTTGACCATGCAGTTGAATGGCCACAGCAGATGAGGCGCTGCTATGTTTGGCGTATGAAGCCAAAAAGGGGGAAGAAAAGAGTGGAGGGGAAAAAAAGAAAAAAAGAAAAAAAAAAAAAAAAAAAAAAAAAAAAAAAAAAGGACTACATGCGCTGCTCAGAGCTTTTCAGATTTTTCTGCATGTCAAGGCAAAAGTCGAGCAATATACGTCCAAGCCCTTCAACCTTTTTAACTCTGGAACCACAGGTGGCTCCCAAATGCACTTCGGCATATTCTTTACCTCATAACGTTCATATTTAATAAGCTTCAAAAATGATTAAAAAAGATGAAAACGTTCTTCTGGAAAACATTCAAGTAGGTTTACAACTTGCAGTGGAACAGCAGAGGCATCAGCTTACAGCTGCTGGTGATGGGGACAAGCAAAGCAGTTGTTTGTATCGTTTTAATTGTCCTGGCCTTGTTCGAGCGCAGCCTCCTTGCGCCTCTTAAAGTCACAGCAGGCCGAATGTCACTCCGCGAAACGAAAAGCGAATGCCCTACTTTTCCCTCGTGGCTGGGGGTAGAAAACAGACTGCTGTGTGACATAACACTCCCCAACAGGACAGCTAACTCAGAACCCACCTTACACCAGACCTAGTTGATACTAAGTTCAGGCAAAACCTCTGCTGCTGTGTTTATAAAAGTGTGGCATTACAAAAATAGACTTGACATTTTGCTATAAAATGCCTGCTGCAGATCCAATTAGACAAGACACATTCCTTCACACTGAGCGGGGGCCTTTGTGGCGCAGATATGTGGGAAGGAGACTAGAAGACGAGGTGAGGGAAGAGTGGGGGGGACCAAATTCACAAAATTCCACCTCTTTTCTGCAACATATGAATGCTTTTCTATCCAAATTGGCCTGATCAAAGCATAACTGCAGTTACAGGACTGGGCTACCGCACATCCTGGCTTGCTCCAGTTTCACAGACACCATGTGATGTGATTTATCTGCATGTGGAGCTGTTCCCTTCATCAAGCTGAGATCTCAATTAGCAAGAGAGGGATCAAGCTAGAGAAAGAGGACAATTGGAGAATGGGATAGCAGTGAAAGGAGAGGGCTGCAGCAGTTCAGAGAAAGGCTCTCACAGAGAGAAGTGAAAGCTCTGTTTAAAAGGAAAGGGTGAGTAAAAGCAGAGCCTGTGTCAGCAATTCCTGGTAGAACATCTCACTTTAGGACCTGCAAAACAGATTTGCCCTCCTCAGCACTTCATTGCATGCTCTGTTCTGTTTAATTCCTAAACTAAGCTTCACGCCAACAGCTTTAGTAGAGCACAACTCTACCCCCATTATTTTCTATTGAGCCCTAGGAGGCAGGCAGGCAGGCAGTGGAGAGGGTGGTAGCAGCCTATATCTTGCATCAAGAGCTGTGGCCTAAATCCCCCGTGCTTTCTGCCTGGTTTGGGTCGTCTGGGGTAGACAAAAGCAAAGCAATGGAAGAAAAAAAAAAAAAAAAAAGAACCCCCACCCACACCCACCCTTGTTCTTTTTGTCTTCCTAGAGAGCGGTACCACTTACAAATGACTGACGTCCTGCCACAAGAATCCTGGGAATGCACAAGCAACACAAAGCACTACCCAAACCCTAGTCGCGGGGGGCCAACTTGTAGTGCCACTGTATAAGGCCGACTAGTTTAGTCCAGTTTGGCCCATTCACTGCGGCAGACTAACCACTCAAATAGCTTGGGATCTTCCAAATTTAGAATGCCAGTGGGTTCTTCGACAAATGACAGAGGTTCTTTGTGCGAATTCCAACCAGACAGACTAAAACCAGACCGCGTCTGAAACACTGGGAGGTTCAGAAAACGGCAGAAATCAATCAGGCACTGAAAGACACTGACCCCAAATTTTGTCTTCATGCATGACCAATACAGACAGCATGAGATTCAGAAAAAAAGACAAAGCCAGACACCACTGGCTAAAACATCTGGGCAGTTACACAAAGTGAATGACAAGTAAAAAAAAAAAAAAGCTTAACATCAGCAGTACTGACATGATCTTTATACACATCCAGGGACAACTGAACTGCAGCAAAACCTGCCACAAATTGGGTTACGCTGCTCTACAGCGGACCTTGAATCCCTCTAGTCCCCATGTGTCAAGCAAGGCCTATGGGCCAAGTCAGGCCCGTGGCACAATCCTATCCAGCCAATAAGATTAAATTCATTTTCTATTAATATTATTTCATCATTTCATTCATATTTCAACTGCACTACAGTTCCCAGCCTGCACTGCAATGTAATGCATGCTCCCACCCCCTCCCCAACAATGATCTATAATGACTGCACCACAAAAAAAAAAAAAAATAATAATAATAATAATAATAATAATGATAATAATAATAATAATAAAATCATCATCATCATCATCATCATCATCATCATCATCATCATCATCAATCAATCAATCAATCAATCAATCAATCAATCAGATGCCAGGTGTCTATTTAAAGAGAATGGGCAGTTTTTAAAAACTTACTGTATATTGTTGGTGGCATTTAAAGAGGTTTAACTGTTACCTGCCTATTAACTGCAGCTAATTGAGTCCATTGGTTTAACTTCCAGAGCACAATCAGTAATACAGGCAAAACAAGCTAGCTAGAAATTAGCTATCCTAAGCTATTCTGCATTTAGCCCAAAACCTTGAGGTTTTCTCCAGTTGTTTGGATGACACAATCATGTCTGGCCGTGTAATATTAGGCTTAGGGATGCACAGATATTGGAACTGTGGGCTATTATGTCATATACATATTTGCAGATACAGATAATAACACATACACAAAAACACTTATCACTCAGAAAGTGGAACCAAATCCACCTGGATTATCTTAACTGAGAAATTTAACTCAATTGTAGCGTCGAACACCCAACCAAACATCACTTAAAATATATGTAAACAAAAATCAAACAAAAAAATAACATTAAGATAGTCAAATCTAATTATCTGGTGAATTGCAGTAGATCAGTACCAAGACATAATTACACATAAACTTTCATAAACTATGCCGAAAAATACAAAACAGGAAAAGTCTAGACCTAAATTCAAGTTCAAGAGAAATAAAATTAAATACAAAAGTTTATCTAGTTACATATTTACAAGGCATATGACACAGATTCGCTGTATTTACAGACAGCAGGCACTGAACGGTATGAGGTCATCTAAACAGCACATATTATAGACATCACTAACTCTGAGTTGCATCAATATTGTAGTGAAAAGTGTCAGTACAGAATTAGTTGTGACATTTTGCACAGCGTGTATTAATCAGAGGAGATACAGTGATGTGGCTCAGCACAGACACCAATTTGACTGAAATATCCTCACGTCTCATTCTCGAAATGTTCTTAAGAACGCATTTCTTCTTAAAGTTTTTAGAAAGATTGGGTCGATCGCCAACGCTTTCTTATTCGGGATTTACACACTCAAGAGCACAAAGGTGCGGACAGTTCTGCAGTGTAAGGACACGACATGAATCTGATGCAGACTTCTTAGGATCTTTCGCAACAACACATTCAAGAAAAATCTTAGGAAGATATTGGTGAATGAGGCCCTTTGCACATCCTTAGTGAGACTAACTCAACCTGCTTCCAAGAAATAATCCAGGCAAGGGACCAGGCAAGGGGCAAAGGGATCGAGAGAATGCCTTTGCTCATCAGCCTCAAAACTATCAGCCATCAAGACGAGCCAAAATACATGTAATTGGAGTGATGCAGAGCGACAGAACAGCTGACGGAAAAGTTAATGAAATTGTGCGTGTGCATAAATAATCACAGCCTCTTAGCCCATGTTTACAGAGCAGGTAAAAGTGGCCCAAATCTGATCTTTTTCTTCATACGTGACACAGCTGTGTTATTTATGTCAAGGTGAACAGCAAAAAAATTCTGATTTGAGACGCTTTCATATGTGGTACTGAAATCTGATATGTGGCAATGTGACTCCAGACTGGAATTCATTTAGTGCTTACATCAATCCAGTTCCACATTCATCATAATTTCATGCTGCTTTGACTGAGTAGAAGAGGCTTCTCCAAACCACTCCACGTTTGAAGAGATTTTGAATGAAAT
This sequence comes from Pygocentrus nattereri, assembly GCF_015220715.1. NCBI lineage: Eukaryota > Metazoa > Chordata > Actinopteri > Characiformes > Serrasalmidae > Pygocentrus > Pygocentrus nattereri. The sequence continues at coordinate 50,662,478 of NC_051211.1, forward strand.
GGACGAATGCGGCCACAGGAGAACGAGGCTGCAGCGTCCAAGAACGGATAAAAGTCTGAAAGTAAAGTTTAAAAGAATCTGAGGACACAAACCAAAGAAGTGAGCATGACCTTTCACAGCGAGCTTGAATACATTCTGGGTGATGAGCCCAGCTGTCAGTCAACGAAGCTTCACGATGGCTCCGGTGATGCTGGCATAGATGAAACTGAAGCCTCTGGGAGCGAGTGGTGTTCAACGGCAGTTATGATTGTTTACCTCTGGATGTTCCTTTATGCATGCAGGTCAGTTTAGGAGCTAATCTGTTCAGACTGATGTTATAAACAGGCCACGTTTAAAAGATGATGTGAACAGCCAAAAAAAAAAAAACATTGAAATTGGTGAGAAAATCTGATTTGGGCCACTTTTACCTGCTGTGTGAATTTAGCCTTAAGGTTTATTACAAGTAAAAGCAGGGGCAACAGGGGCAGAAGGGCCTGAGGTGAGGAGTGAAATGTGAGGAATTTACTACCTTCCCATTACGGCCCTTAACACACTTCGTTTACCTGTGCAGAAATGCAGAAGAGAAGAGAAGAAAAGAAAGCATGAGAGTGAGAGGAACAGATAAAACTTCTAACTTTCTCTTCCTCATAGGCTGGAGTCCGGACCCTGAGAAATATGTGGAATTACAGCACGCTTCATCATCACATGCTATAGGCTACATCTGTGGGAGGAGAGCCCAGGAGGAGGGAGCAAGTCTTGGCAAGCCAGTGCGCTCCGTATTTCAAGACCGACATGGAAAGCAACAAAAGATTACACATTCTTTCTGAGGGAGTTGGAGCTGCTTTACGTTAGCTTGAAAGTATTTAGAACTAGCTCTGCACTTTAAAAGGGGTCATCCCACTGGACATTAAAAGCCCAGTCCATTGGACACATGCCCAGCTAGTCACTTCATCAGTCTCAGAAGTGAGCTTCAAAGAGAGCTGTGGCCTCCTATCACAGCAATTCCAGCGTGCCACATTACTGATACCTTTGCCACACTTTAAGATAAGGTCCGTGGGTTTCTGCTCAAAGGGGGTCACAACAGAAAGTGGACCTTCAAAATCACCCAATTATACAAACATTTAACTGATCAGTAACTTCTTAGAAAGTCTTGACTTTCCTCCCAGCGTAGACCAAAGCAAACACACTTGAAGGGCATGCATGTTTTATGGCATTCCTGTGAAAGGGTTACAAAAGAGAGTTATCCGTCTTCCTTATACAGGGTTCAAATGTGGTTTACAACCACATTTTGGTAAAACCAACGCAACGTCCCTCTCAAAACCACTGGGCACCACAAGTACAAGTACAAGTACAGCTGGTGGCTCCAGGTTTTTCCTCTTACAACTGAGTAATTTAGTCTGTCCTGGCTTTTACATCAATAAACAATGACCTGATAGCTTGACTCGTATCTCAGTAATTGTGTATATACATAAAGAAATGCATTTAACAAACTGCGCATAGTTAGCCTCTCCCTATCTATTCAAGTACATGGTGTAACATATGCTGGGTATTTCAAAAAGAAAATATAGCCAGCCTAGCAGATGTAGGCGAGATATTACCAGCCACTAGGAGAGCTCCATTGCCCCTAATATGTTTTTCAGATTTCCATCAGGTTATTATTACTTTATCAATTAAGGCTGGCAGATGGACGTAGAATAATTTTTTTTTCCCCTTGTTCGTTTGTCAAATATTCCAATAAATACTACTTTTAAATACATTAACTGCCAAAAAAAACATTGAATCACTCTGCAAAGAAAGCAAGCAGGACACATACATGGCATACACAAAAGTCAATGCTACACAATACGTAAACAAGTGGCCCCAACACCAAGCATGTTTTAAACCGGCGATTCTCAAAAAAGCTACAGAGGCGTAATCTTAATCTTTGAGAAGGACTCATTCACTCCCAAATCAGTGATACCCCATTGTTCTTGCAGGCTAAAGAGAGTCTGAGAAGGCCTGGGTGCACCGACTGCAGTGGAAGTAAAAGTCTATAACTGTGCAGCAGCTTAGCCACACAGCTAAACAAGAAGCCTACTGCACTATTTAGAAAACATTAGATGAATATTAGCTTACTATTAAGCTTCCACATTCAGAAAAAAGTCTGCCATCTGAAACAGATCATTCAGTTAATTCACACAAGCATGTATTTCTGCCCAAGATTGTTTAGTTTATAAAAGTAGACGTATAGCTTCATGCAGAATGAATGAACTGCTAAAAAGTTGATGTTCAAACATCCCTTGATCACTTAAAACTAAACGCGTTGCTGTTTTGTTAATGATCAGCAGGGGCACGTTCCTCCTTCAGTTTGGCAGTCAGTGACAATATTAGTCACTAATTGAGCTGGAACAACCAACATTAGCCTAGAACACCTGTGTCAAGGTCCAGTCCTTGCGGGCGGCATACTCCGGCATACTCCGGCATACTCCGGCATACTCCGGCATACTCCGGCATACTCCGGCATACTCCGGCATACTCCGGCATACTCCGGCATTAAACACACCTGATTCAGCTCATCAACTAATTAGCAAGGCCTTTATGAACTAACTTCAGAGTGATGGACGAGGGTAAATGCTAAATCTCTGCAGTACTTGGGCCCTGAAGTCCCCAAATTTGACATGCCTGGCCTAAAGAAGCAGCTGTAAAACACTCAGACAGGCATTTTTCACTGGATTCAACACATACTGGGATTTCAAATTTTATTTTGACAGCCCTAAAATCAATTACAAGTGGAATAAAATTAAATAAAAATAAAAAGAACAGCCAAAAAGCCATCGTATAAAGAGAATGACTGCAGTTCCAAGACTTCAGATTTACAATCCTGATCAGGAAATAAAAGGTTCTTTAAGGTCTTTACAAGAAGAAACGCAGAACATCTGCCCAACACACAAGCCTGTCCTCAGTTCACCCCAAGCTCCTTCACAGACTGCTGCCTCACTGCCTCTAACCCACCGCAGTCACTCCAACAACCAACCACAAAAATCCCCCACGAACCCAATATTTTAAGAGATTATTGTAACGACTTTAAGCTAGATTCACTGAAGGGGGGGGGTTTCCAAACAGAGAGCAATCTGCCGATCAGATGACAAAGACAGCGGTTTAGCAGATTTCCATTCGGGATGGTGACTTTTCCTTCCAGCCTTGCCTGGGCTCACATGCAGACACGGAGCGCAAGAGGAAGGACAACACAGCTTGCAAATGAAGGAAGTGTTGCCCCCTCTCTTCGTCTTCCTCCATCCTCCAAAAAATGAATTTCAACAATTGAAAAGGGAAATGGCTGTGGACGCGATCCATGGGATCGAGTTTCTTCCTCACCCGTTTGGGTCACATCCTCTACATTACTCACAGATGACGCCACCCTTCACGACTCACTCAGGCGAGTCCCTACGAGTGCCCTGCACTTCGACCAAGTCCCTCTTAAGAAGTCCTAATCACCAGGTCTATCAATAAGGCTTACAGCACAGTAGTGACGGGTTAATGTAGTTCAGCTGAGCAAACGCCTCACGGCACAGCACGGCTGACTGATGCATTCATTCATAAGTCCTGTCTGTGTTTGTGCTCAGCTGCAACTGAGAGACTAAGACACACACACACAGAGAGAGAGAGAGAGAGAGAGAGAGAGAGAGAGAGAGAGAGAGAGAGAGAGAGAGAGAGAGAGAGAGAGAGAGAGAGAGAGAGAGAGAGAGAGAGAGAGAGAGAGAATATGACTCAGTGAGTGAGCAGCAGAGAGCAAAAGGGAAAGAATACTGAGAAGACAGTCGTGTAGTTATTTGACTGGAGAGGAAAAATGAACGAGGGGGGGGGGGGGGGGGGGGGTGAGCCAAGTGTGAGTGAAGAGGCAGCATGATGACCAACTCATGCACATCAGAGCACATTTTACAACCCACAAGGTCAAAAAGTCACAGCAGCCAGCAACAGCACTCAAGCTGCAAAAAAAAAAAAAAAAAAAAAAAAAGGCAGACACTGAGAAATGAGATATGTGAATGTGAGATGGTGAAAATAACACGCTACTTTAAGAAATGTTCACCATACATGTCACAATATGCTTTTCCCGACATCTGAAATGGTCCAACAGACAGAAAACGACTCCACATTTATTATTAAAAAATAAAAACTACAAATACAAACACAAACTCCAAGTAAACTGGACTAATCATGCTCTGTACGCAATAAAACATGCAACTGTTCCGTGTACTAAATGCGAAGGACTGACGTTATTCATGACGTGATTAGAAAATTTTATTGTGATAAAGTGTCATAGTGCCAAGTCCTAATATGGGGGGGGGGGGGGGGGGGGGGGGGTATATTTTGTTATCTGCTGATATTATATTATGTTTGCTGGAATAATTAGTTAAAGTCTCAAATCACTTAAAAGGCTCAAAAAGTGGGCCTGGCTCAATGTTTCAACACTATAATCAATGATCAAATTCAACATTATTCTGACAACAATAGTAGATAATTCACTCACATCCTTCAGGTTTTGACTGAGTTTGAAGCACAACCGACAAACAAAGAAAAGTGTGTTGGGCACAATTACACATTCCCACCAGAAAGTTCTCGAAATGCCCCAAACCTTACCCACTGTAGCTTTACGCCTCATTTTCTGGCGTTTGAGTTTAGGAAATGTGATCATAGCGAACTGAGAACACTGTAAACAGTAAAGCACTGCTTAACTGAAACCTATAAAACCATAAACTAACTATAAAATTAAAATAACAAATAAATATAAAATCATGTCAGATGATACTACCAGTTACGGTAAGTTTTACCATAAAAATCACTACCAGAGCCACAAAACGTTCACATTGGTTGGGGCCCTATGTCTAATTCTACAGTATTATTTTTGTTTCAACTCTAAACAAAAAGCCAGGATGCGAATAAATCCTTCGCCATAGTGAAGGAGAACAAGAAAACTGGACGAAACCAAATTATTTGCTATTACTCATTTTTTTCACCGCATCAACATTGCTACTGCTGAAAAAACAGGACCTCCCCCCCCTAAAGCGTGTGAAGTGAAGTGAGGGAATGTGGGGGTTTGGCCCATCATTGTGTTTCTACAAAACCATTATTGTGTGGCTCCTGTGCGATTAGACAACAGGGTCTCCACACATGGCCAAAATAACACTTCTACGAATAGATACTTAGGATCTACAGTCTTAAAAGCATCAACACAGTGAGGGCAGTTAGTCATGAATGCCCAAACAACTGAAATTTGCCTAGAACTGATTGACATCTTGATAGACACAAAGGAGTTTGCTGATAAAGCAAAAGTGCCTTAACGGAAGAAGCTGGAAACGCATTCTCTCTTTTCCACCGAGGTCCACTTTTTACATTGGTATGTTTTTATGTACAGAAAACAGTCAATCATTTTCACATGACAACCTCTTTTTATCCCTTAGTCACTAATAGGCGGACCACGACGCGAGTCCAGACCCAGATGCTGTCCTATGTGAACCTGGACCTATAAACGATAAACTATGGAGAATTTTCATTTTGAAGGGGTGGTCCCATTTTAACTGGCATAACTTTTCTAGCCTTTATGGTAGCTTTAGTGAACTGGGAGACTAACAAACCAATCATATGCATTGTAAATATCACATGCGACATTTACTGGAAATCCATAACGTAGGTCAATGTAGGGGAAATAGTCAGAAACTGTCAGAATTAAAAAGGAAGAAAAGAAAAATCCCAATTGCTGCATGAGCTAAAAGACACCTGACAACAGACCAGCATGGAAACTACCTCACTTTCCAGTGAAGAATGGAAAAAAAAAAAAAAGTTTTCCTACAAACAATGCTGACCAGATTATCTCTACCTTCCAAATAAGAAGGGGAAAAAAAAATAACCAATTAAAATGAGGTTCAGTCGAGGGCTCCTACCAGCCAACCTTAAACAAAGCAGCTCAAGGGCAGAAAGGATGTGTTTGTGGAGGGTGTCAGACACAAGCCAGGCCTCCCTACACTCCTCCAGTCCTCTTTCTTCACAACCCCCACGTTCTACACATGCTCTTTGTCGGCACAGCCTTTTGGCTCACAGTGGCCAGACCCCCTCGTTGCGCCCCGCTTGCCCTCTGACCCCGCGTCACATGGGGCCTGCTCTGAAAACAGAACTGATCCATTTAAGAATGCGACCCCACCACCACCCCCCAAAGAGCGAGCATGCCCACTCACACGGAGCAAGAGGGCTTCAGATACCCCTTTTCCCCAGCCACCACACCCACCCACACACATAGGGCTCAACACAGTGACGTCAGCATCAGCATGTCAGTGACCAGTGAGTGACCATCTTAAAGGCTTTCATCTGTGTATTATTCAGGTTTATGTAACCTCTGTAGAGCCTTAGGGGTATTATTAATGCACTCATGGTGACCATTAGTGCAGTTGTCCTACCAGGGCTTTATAACTCTTCAGTGTACTGCAAATTTGACTTATTTCTGAACAGAATAAACATTACAAATCATCTGAAGACGACCTCCCTTTCCTCTATTTTCATTTCACTGTCAACAAGCACTAAAGTAGGACACTAAATCAGGGTGAAGTGAGTTTCTTGCATTAAAACCTTGGTTTAAATGTAGCAATTGAATAAACATACTGAAAGGCCCATTTCTGACATTCTTCTTGCATTTTATCTTTACCACCGATTTCCACGTTTGCGTGCATTTATGTACCAAAAAAACTCATAATTCATTTTCATGTGACAATTTTTCCAACCTCTTTCCATCTCTCAGAGCAGAGGTCACTAATAGGCGAACCATGATCCGAGTCCAGACCCAGACACTGTCCTATGCAGACCTGGGCCTGTAACCAGTAAACTATGGAGAATTCTTTCATGTTAACTGAGCGGTCCTATTTTAATTGGTGTAACTTTTCTAGCATTTACGGTAGCTTCAGTGACTCTGAAAACTCAGACCAATCGCATGCGTTCTAAATCACGTGACGCTACTCAGCCAATCAGATCTGTGGATTACGATGAGCACTGAGACTCCAGTGAGTGACGCCACACAGGGGAGGGATGAGGCGAGAAACAGCAGTCAGAGAAGAAAGTGAGTCCGAGGGAAGTTATTTCACATGGCATGGAGGAAACTGACAAATGTTGTTGAAATATCACTGAATTGTACTTTTTCTGATTTCATATTCCGTTGCTGACTGCAAAAGGTGTTTATATACCTACTAGGTTGCTTCAGTTTGCAGTACATGCCACTAAATCATGATACAAGTTAGACAACATGATGTTCTGGACCTTCGATTGAGGAAATTTTCTCTAACTGGACCTGAATTTTAATTAAAGGCCCCTGTTTTAGATTAAACAGGCTGTTGTTGTTGTTACTAAGCTTTTAAGACTGAACAAACACTTGATCTCTGTTCTGATTAGCTGCTTTTGTGCCTGATCCACAAAGCTGTCTGGGCTGAAAGACCCCTTATAACATTAGTGTGAATGGGCAGGAATAAACTACTTAATACGTAAATATATTGGTTACCTTAACATCATGAAAACGCTGAAATCGAAATCAAAACTTGTTGCAGTTTAACATCAACATATGGACTTTGTAAAACATTCATTCACTCCACGTTTACATCAAACTATTATTTCAAAAACTGAGACAAATTCTGTTTTTTCGTGATTACGAGCCCTTCAAAAAAATTAAATTATGTAAATTTAAGCAAGTAAATTTTAAAAATATGTCAATTTGGCCCCGTTCCTCTAGAGAGAACACTGCTCATTCTGTCCATGTTCATACTGCAATACCCAGCCAACTAATCTCAGGAGAAAATGTTCTGAGGGAAAGGAGGAGCTCACAAACACTCTTTCTAAGAAATAAAGATAGAAAGAGCAAGAACATGTTGAATTTAAACTAGATTGGGAAGATGCAGAGAGAGGGCTTTGTGATGCTTGGGGAAAAACACTTGTCCGTTGGGCCCTCGAGTAATGAGATCCAACTGAGTTTCATTTGCTCCAACTGCCAGAGTCAGATCTGCATTTATTCGCTCAAGGTGTTATTCATAAGCTCTCTTTGGCCTGATGTAACCCAAGTATCAACTTGAAACCAAGAATGGTTTGTGGTTGGAATGATTTGGTTATCAGTGTCTTTGCTTCGAAGTATGAGGCTTTTTAAGAGCTAGGCCTCGAGGCTCTGAAGCCTCCTTTGAGAAGCTGGTCATATGATCAGAAAACTCTCAACTCAACTTCTCCTCTCCCCACTGCTCCTCTTCAGTGACCTACATAGGGTACTATGAGAACTGTAACCACCAAATAGCAAAAACAAGGGTGATAAGACTTCCTGCTATAACCTTGGTACCCACTACTGTTTCAACACTGCAAACCTATCTTGTCTTAAATCAGCAGTTTTAAATACTGCACACCTTTTTTGAACGCACTGCAGCTTCTGCATCACTGGACACTGAGAAGAGGCCACATAACTTGGGCCCAACATTCAATGAGACTGCCTTTACTGCAGCTATTGAGAAAGACTTTGAACTGTTCAATGAATTAACTGGTTCCTCCTTACCTGGAGTTCACACCAAGCTACTTCCACAGTTGTTTCAGTGTCCAAGCCCTTGTAGACCGTTTTAAAGGAGCCCCGTCCGATTTCGATGTCAAACTTAAGGAAGCGGCCATCTGGAGAAGTGCCCACAGCTTTGGTTTCCACTTCCTCGTCCTCCTGCTCCTTCTTCTCAGCCTCCCTCTGCTCTGCTTCTGCTCTGGCCTTCGCTGCCCCCTTCTCCTCCTCTTCCTCACGTTTCTCTACTGCTCCACCTCCTTGCTCCTGGTCACCTGCCACAGTAGGTGCCACCACAGCAGTACAAGGGACTTCGCTCTGCCCTGCATTTGCATCCTGGCTTTGCTTCTCTACCCCATCAAGCCCAGCAAGGCTCTCTCCTTCACCAGCATCTTCTGCCTGCTCTTCCACCACAGCCTCCGCAACAGCCAAGCAGGCCTCAGCGGCTACACCGGGAGCAGAGACTAGACCCAAGGGCGCCACAGACAACTCGCAGTCCGGAGGGGACGTGGGGATACAAGCTTTGCTAGGAAGGTCGAGTGCAGTTACATTGGAATCACAGATGACGCTGCGTCTGAAGAACCGGTGCTCAGCCGTCTTCAGATCTTTATCCATCGTGTGGCGCCGCTGCCGGACCTCCGCGCCCACCTTTTCACGCAACAGCGAGTCGGAGCCTGAGCCATTCACATTCTTTGGTGGAGGAGGGGCTAGGAACTCCATGCCATTGTTTTTTGACATCTTCACTCCAGACGAAAAATTTGCAAACTCTCAAAAGAATAAATAAATTACGGTGAATAAATCCAAATGTAAACTTATGCTTCTGCTGTGAAGAATTTCTCCACAAACAGAGTGAGGGGTGCACAAATTGAAAGCTCCCGAGAGCCTCAAGAGTTTGTGGGAGAGCCCCCTCCTTGGGTGATCCTTATAAACAGTTACTGTTACAGTATTTATGGTCTGAGCTCAGGAGAGGGGGTGTTCTTTTATAAATGTAAAAGAACAAGACGCAGTCACAGAGGAGCAATCGCTGATGGTGACACACAAGGACTGTCAAATCCACACCATCCATCCTGCAGTGACCCGGGAAGAGTCCTCATTGAGCATAAGGAACCAAAAGAAGGACGGTCTAGAGCCTGTTTGCACTTTCGATCGTCACAGAGAACAGGCAACCTGGCTGCGAAACCCGACCCCAGGTCCAGACTCACTGCAAGAGAACACAAGCGGAGAACAGTTTAATTGCATGCCCAAATTTAGACCGTCTTTGTCAGTGCTGACCTCCAAGTCGCAGCCACAAACAATTCACTGGGTTGGCATGCAGCTGCATGTTAGGAAGAGGAAAGGGGAAATTAGTTTCAATGACCTGGATTTGTTTGCTAGTTCGTCAAAATTTCAAATACAATAAATTACAAAACGCATACACAGATGGTTCACTCGCGACCCTTTTAGGAGTTTATGTTCACAGACCAAGCCTAAACATCACCTGTCAGCCAAATGACTTGTGATAGGCTTTTAACATAACTGAGACCAAATACGGCAGATACTTACACTTAATACTTATCCTATAACTAGGCCCTTCCTCACAGAAAAGGCCAATTAAGTGGCAGTACTAGGGGGTGACTAAGCAAGGCTCAGCTTTTCACCCAGCAGTGAGTCCGAGCCCAAGCCCTTCATGTTCTGTGGTGAATGGGGTTAGAAACTCGATGCCATTGTTTTTGGACATCTTCACTCCAGAGAAACTCTCAAAAGAATCAGTTAATCTCAATAAGCATACTTTGACGAGACCTTTCCTCTCAGAAAAGACTAGGTAGCAGCAGCAGGGGGCGAGATAGCAAGGACAGACAGAGGGATGTTGATCTCAGTAGGCTTACCAAGCCAGTTTGCTGCTTGTGGGCAGCTTTAATAAGACTTACCACATGAGGTTAACCTACCGGTGAAACGAGCTAGAGAACAGCTTAGTATATAACACTTTACCAGACGCTATAGACATTCTTTTTTCAGTCACCACAGAATATCAGGTCCAGCCTAAAACACACTAAACTACCCACGTGTCTGAATGTTAACGGTCATTTGGGTCACTGAAGGGTTCCATGAGTTCAACATAGAACCATTTCAGGATTAAATTGCTGTGTGCAAGGTGAAATCATTGCTCAGACTGACAAACAACGTGTTAAAACTTTTTGGAAAGCCTATACAAAGCCTTTCTGGCGATGGTTCATGCACCAAAAATGGTTCTTTCCTCTTACAAGCTTGACATATTAACTATAGAGGAACCCTTTTTGCTGCTATATAGAGGTTCTATATAGATTACACAGCTCTTCCACCATCAATCTGAAGAACTGTATCAGCATTTAAGCATGAAATGTTTCTACACAGAACCATCCCCTTGCCTAAACCACCCCTGAAGAACCGTCTTGTGTTGAAGAGTCTAACTGGACCGGACCAGACAGTTGACTTACTGTTAGACCAAGTCACTCAATTAAGTAAACCTAAGCTGGCAACCGCTGGACAAAGTAACGTTGAACATACATTCAGTACTTGGCCAGACTTTGTCAGCTCACTACTCGAATGTCAGCAGCCTTTTCTCGAGAAAAAGACATTATAAACACTTACTCATAGACTCTGAATGGATATTCAGCCGCCTCGGGCTCTGACACTGGCTAGCAAGTTAACCTCGCTGGATGAGGAGCCTCGGAACACCGGCCTTACAACCGCCTAGCGAGCTAACCATTCATTAGCACGTCTGCTAACAGCAACAACATTTAAAACTACCGTGAAATCCGTGAGGGATGGAGGTGCCATGTCGGGGGGAGACCTTGTGAACGCCGTTAGCACACATACATGAAGAGAAATACTGTGTTGAGGAGGTGGGGGGGCTGAGATAAGTGTGCTTGGCTAGATAAGTTAGCCCGGGTTGCTTTGGGCTCGGCTAGCTAGAATAAGATTTAGAAAAAAAAAAAAGAAAAAAAAAAAAAAATCACTGGTTCTGGATCGCCCAGATAAACGTTTAAACGTTTGACAACACACTGGAGCTTCGTAACTAAGAGTCATTAACAGAAAACAACAGCTTTGGTATATTAAAAATGCAGCTGAAAGTGCGAAGTTGAAGTGGGCTTCTTGTCCGAATTTTCCCGGTCCACCTTAAATCGTGCAGCAGTTTCCATTCTGGCGCTTCGCGCTCCACAACGCAACTGCTGCACCGTTTAAGGTGGAACGGGGAAATTCGAAGGTGAGGCTGGCGAATAAGGAAGACGGCTCCAGCCTCGTGCTGAAAGTGGTTAACAAGAAGGTGTAAGCGACGGCGAAAGAGGAGAAAAAGGAAGAAAGTGGTTGCTAAAAACGGATAAATAACCTAACCTATGTTTAAAAATGCTCAGCTTAGCCAGCAACGTTCGCACCAAAACACAGCAGCAGCACCGCTGTGTCACTGAGTGCCACCACCAGCTGCTCGCCCTGGCTGAACTAACTAACGTTAAACTCGGCTTGCTGAATCACAACACAGCTAGCGGTTAGTGATGTGGAGGAAGACCTGAGCAGGAAAAAAATCAAGTTTGCCGTTACCTTTCGTATCATTCCGTCCATTCTTGTGCCCCGATGAAGCAGCAGCAGTTGGTCAGGACTGACGTGGTGGGGGGGGACGAACGTTAACGTTAAATCCGGTGAGCTCCGCTAGCTAACCGAGCTACCACAGTACCAACGATTCATAAATAACCGAGTCCATATTAACCTGTCGCCGCTGTTGCGCTAGTAAAGGAGCTCTTTCTGCAGAAAGGGTCGTTCAACACCAGCAACTTAGCCCTGCAAGAGGTTTTAACTAGCTAAAAAAGGCTGCCCAGCCCTCCTCACAAGCCCAGTGTTTACAAGTCCACCGACCGACCGACCTCAGGTTTGCTCGGCTCTCAAGTTCGCATTCGCAGTCGATCGATATCGCCTTTCGCCTGAACAATGCAACGAAAAACACAACGATATCCACTGCAGCTCGTCTCCGTTCAGTCCGGTCGCGTCGCCGAGCCTGTGAATCCCGAACAGAGCCTCCTACAGAAAAACGCAGCGAGAGGTGAATCAAATCTCAGCGCACGGTCGCGTCCAAAACACGAGCTTTGTGTCGGGCTGCTGATCTCTCTGCCTCTCTCGCTCTCTTTCTCGCCTCGGATGCTTATTCCAGTGTGTCACGTTGGAGGCTGCGCCGACACGAACTGCTTCAGCTCCCCGCCCACCAGAGCCTCAGTCGGGCTTTTATCAATCACACCTGAGGGGGTCGCCTTTCCCTTTTTTTTATCCCTTTTTTATCCCTGCCTCACAGCCATGGAGAAGCGAGAGGGGGCTTCATTCAGGGGGTCTCAGTCAGGCTTAGCCAATATTAGGTGAAAAATATAGTATAAATTTATAGGATATAGCTGAAGTCCGGAGAGGCCATTAACTGTTGCTGTAATTTTCTGGATTGTTATCTTGAGATCACAAGATAAGTAACTCGTTAGCTCAAAATAACAACTTTGTTATCTTCGGATCACAAGATAAATAACTGGTAGAGACGCCATGAGGAAGTTACAATTTTCTGGTTTGTTATTTTGAGATAATGGGTTAATCATCTTGTTATCTTGAAATACCAAGTTACTTATCTTGTTATCTAGAGATAACAAAAGTTGTTATTTTGAGATAACAAGTTATTTATCTAGTTATCTGAAGAAGAGCCCCACTGATGACATCCTATATAAAAATGTGTGGCCATGACTTAGTAAGTCATGGGAACAAAATAATTAAATTAAGGCCACAACTTACTACATCATGGGAATGAGAGCCTAATGTATGGTCACGACTTAGAAAGGCGTGGGAATGAGATTGTAATGCGTGGCCACGACTTCCCACTGCTTACTCACTGTATAATAAACAAACATTACTTACTGTCGCCCTCTATAGGAGATATTAACAAACATCAAACAAATAAACATTCCTCACCTTCACCCTCTAAAGGAGATATTAACAAACATCAAACAAGCAAACATTCCTCACCTTCGCCCTCTAAAGGAGATATTAACAAACATTACTCACCGTCGCCATCTAAAGGAGATATTAACAAACATCAAACAAACAAACATTACTCACTGTCGCCCTCTATAGGAGATATTAACAAACATCAAACAAACAAACATTACTCACTGTCGCCCTCTATAGGAGATATTAACAAACATCAAACAAACAAACATTACTCACTGTCGCCCTCTATAGGAGATATTAACAAACATCAAACAAACAAACATTCCTCACCTTCACCCTCTAAAGGAGATATTAACAAACATTACTCACTGCTGCCCTCTATAGGAGATATTAACAAACATCAAATAAACAAACATTACTCACTGCTGCCCTCTAAAGGAGTCATTAGTAAACATTAAGTAAACAAACATAACTCACTGCCGACCCTCTAAAGGAGTTACTAACAAACATCAAAAAACAAAAATTACTTACCGCCGCCCTCTATAGGAGATATTAACAAACATCAAATAAGCAAACATTACTCACCGCCGCCCTCTATAGGAGATATTAACAAACATCAAATAAACAAACATTACTCACCGCCGCCCTCTATAGGAGATATTAACAAACATTAAGTAAACACACTTTACTCACTGCTGCCCTCTAAAGGCATTATAGTGCTTCTCAAAGTTAATTTTTATTGTAAGACCCGTGAGTCTCAATAAATACATGTCATGCTTTTTCACATGCATTTGTCTCAGCCCAAAGACAGGAAAAGCACTCAATTCATATTCTGTTTGTTGCAATGTAAGCATGTGATTATAAAGACTAATGACTGTAGATCACAGCTGTGGTCAGCTGCAACAATTGTAGTCAAGTGTTTTTATAGTAACTGTGACAGATGTAGCTAAAAACTAGAAATGCGACAGACATAGCAGATCTGTAATGTGCATTTGGACTGAGATGTGAGTTAGAACTGCAGTGCGGGATCCAAAATGTCAAATATTGCAATAAAATTGGATCTGAGCAATTATACATATCCATTACCTTAAGAGCTGTGCATGAAAGTGTTCTGAAAGGTCAGGCATGGCAAAGAGCAGAAAGGAATGACTCACATATGTAGAGTGAGGAGGTAAAAGCACATTTAAAGAATTTGCAAATGACCCAGTTTCAGGGTCTATATGTATATGTGTATATACACACTATATTCGGTCGTCTGCCCTTCACACACATATGAAATTAAGTGACATACCACTCTTAATCCATAGGGTTTTAATATGATGTCGGCCCACCCTTTGCAGCTAACAGCTTCAACTCTTCTGGGAAGGCTTTCCACGGGTTAGGGGTGTGTTTATGGGAATTTTTAATCGTTCTTCCAGAAGCACATTTGTGTGGTTAGACACTGACGTTGGATGAGAAGGCCTGGCTCACAGTCTCCGCTCTAATTCATCCCAAAGGTGTTCTGTCGGGTTAAAGTCAGGACTCTGTGCAGGCCAGTCAAGTTCTTCCATGTCAAACTCGCTCATCCGTGTCTTTATGGACCTTGCTTTGTGCACTGGTGCGCCATCATGTTGGGACAGGAAGGGGCCCAAACTGTTCCCACAAAGTTGGGAGCACGAAATTGTCCAAGAGTTCTTTTCACTGGAACTAAGGAGTCGAGCCCAACTCCTGAAAAACAACCCCACACCATAATCCCCCCTCCACCAAACTTTACACTTGGCACAATGCAGTCAGACAAGTACCGTTCTACTGGCAATCGCCAAACCCAGACTCGTCGACAGACGAGACTCCGTCGACAGACGGAGAAGTGTGATTTGTCACTCCAGAAAACACGTCTCCACTGCTCTAGAGTCCAGTGGCTGTGCTTTACACCACTGCATTCAACGCTTTGTATTGAGCTTGGTGATGTAAGGCTCAGATGCTCGACCACAGAACCCCATTCCATGAAGCTCTCTACGCTGTTCATGAGCTGATCTGAAGGCCACATGAAGTTTGGAGGTCTGTAGACCCTGTAGACTCTGCAGAAAGTTGGTGACTTCAGCATCCGCTGACCCCGCTCTGTCATTTTACATGGCCGACCACTTCGTGACTGAGCTGCTGTCGTTCCCAATCACTTCCACTTTGTTATAATCCCACTGACAGTTGACTGTGGAATATTTAGTAGTGAGGAAATTTCATGACTGGACTTGTTGCACAGGTGGCGTCCGATCACGGTACCACGCTGGAATTCACTGAGCTCCTGAGAGCGACCCATTCTTTCACTAATGTCTGTAGAAGCAGTCTGCAGGCCTAGGGGCTCGGTTTAATACACCTGTGGCCGTGGAAGTGACTGGAACACCTGAATTCAATTATGTGGATGGGTGAGTGAAAACTTTTGGAAATATAGTGTATATAAACATATCGCTGCTGACGAAGAAAAGCTCATATCTCTATTTTGTTGTTTTTTTTTCGTTTTTGACATAATTAGAAAGTACCTGTTGTTCCTTATATTGTGTGTAAATTTCATGATGAATGGACCAAAAGAAACGGCCCAAAATTGCTTGGTAAAATGTCTGGTTCCATTGACTCACATTAAAAGTAAAGTAGGTTTTTTCCTTCTCCTGTGAAGTTATCATTTTGGATATTCAAGGTTTTCTTCAGACAACAGCAATAGCAATATATATATGTGATACATACATATATATATATATATATATATATATATATATATATATATATATACACATACGTACATGTGTGTGTGTGTGTGTGTTTACATTATAGCATAATTACTATACCATGAAAGAAGCTCCATCATATTCATTGCAAGCTAAGCCACCTTCTACAAGTCTTCTGTAAGGGCCCTTCACTAAGGTAGTTTCTTTGTAATTATTATTATTACTATTATTATTATTAGGTCTTGTCAAATTCATCCAGATGAACCTCTAGACTAGACAGTTCTCAATAAGGGCGGCTTACTGAAAAAGTAGATGTCATAAATACACAGTCATATGCAAAAGTTTGAGCGCCCATGGTCACATTACATGTTTTGTTGAAGTAAAAATAAGCGAACACATCCTCTACAGAGAACACACTTCTGCACATTTTAATGCACAATTACTGCTTCTTTGCTGAATTTAACATATTGGGGGTAGTAACCTGTGTCTGTGGCAAATATAGGCATGGCACATTTTTTACATTTAACATCTTATGTTTTATTTTCTTCCAAGATGTAAACTTGGCACATGTTCTTTGTAGATCAGGGGTTTTCCTACATTTAAATGATGTCCAGTTTTACATGACAAAACTCTTGGTCATTCCTTTTCCTGCACCAGCCAGCCCTGGCCTCTCATATGGCACACATGTGTAGGATATTATATTACCCTCATGGTTTGGGTTGAGGCCCCACCGTTACTTAACTGCAGCCTGGGGGTCTGAGGTGGCACAGGGACAGAAGGTAATTATGTAAGACTGGAGAACAAGATCACTGTCTGCATCTCAGAATGTGTATGTTTGTGATGTATAGGTCTGTGGTATGGGTACACTATGTTCCTGGCCCAGGCCAAGGCAGTAATTGAGCTTCCTGCCTGCTGCACTCACGTCAACACAGGGAATTAAGAGGTGACGGTTTGACGTAACTGCCATGCAAACATTCTTTATCATTCACTTAAAGGCATGAAAAAATGGGCGATCCGACGACAGACAGTGAAAGATCTAAAGAAGAAGCTGTAAAACTGTAAAAGACATTTAGGTGACTTAATGTAAAGTAGAAATTATACTTTTGTCTCTCAGTGAGTGTTTTTACATGCACTCAATAATCCAATCATAATCAGATTTCAGCAGTTATCTCATTATTCAAATGGTCATGTAAACACCGTATCTAGAAATACAATTAAGAAATACGATTTTTCTTTTATCTCAGTAATCAGATTTCTCAGTGCATGTAAACTCTTACTCTGATTGCTTTCGGATTTCTCAGCCTGCGCTTGGGAAAAAACAGATGCCGTTACCAGATATAAGTAAGCAGCAAAACACTTCAGCAGCGCTGAAACCAAACATGAAATCAAATACATCTTCTTCGAGAAAGGTGCTGTTGAATTAAAGCGCCTGTATTGCATAAAAAGGAATTTTCCTTGCTTATTTGATGTAGTTTGTAAATATCCTCGGTCTATGTATGGAAACTAATCTACAAAAACAGCCTGCTCTGAATTCATTGTTCTCAATGTCACAAGAGCCTACACATTTCCATCTACCCACCTATTCAGCCTATAGCAGTTTAGCTCCGCCCACTGCACTGTTAGAAATAAAGGTGCCATGCAGGTACATGACTCTTTCATCAAGGTACAACCAGTGTAAACGTTCCCTCAAAGGTACAGCAGTAGTTTTAAGGTCCAGTTGTGTTCCTTAAATACATTTTTCCTAGTGGAAAAGTAGATATTTGTATCTTTTTATAAACTAATGTTTTAAAGCAGAGCCATAAAATAAAAGCCTGGAGGCGAGGCGGGCTGTGTGGAGTCAGTACAGCTTAGAACAGATCATTTCAGTGGATTATGGTTCAGTTATGTTCCCTGAATAAAAGGTAGTGAGATGTTCCCTTGAGGGTCCCACCCCAGTGACTTTTTTTATGAGGTGAGTGTAAGACTGAAGTTAAAAGGAGTGTTTCCATTCGGAGTTCTTTTTAAATAAGGTGCAATACAGAGCGACCAATCTAGATAGAGTTCATTTACATAATCGACTCTTAAAGGCCCAGTAATAAAAAAACAGTTTAAAAACTGAATAAAGAGATGTTGGAAATTGGTCAAGTAAAATGAATTACGACTGATCTTGGTACATAAAACAACACAAACCTTATCAGTGAACCTCGGGGGTTAACTCAGAATTTATTCTGTACTGCACCCTCACATCTATCAGCCTCATCAGTTTGATGACACTTCTTTTATATTCTATTTCATCAATCCATCAGTCCACTGCAATACCCAGCATGCATTGTGTAAAATACACCACTGGGAATCCCCCCTGTGGCAATAAAGAAGCCCACTGATGTAAATGCCAATAAAAATACATGTGCTGTTCGGCTTTCTAGCAGTATCTTTACCTCTCTAGCTCCTTTTGCTCTGTCCAGCTAGCAGAATAAACAGTATTTCAAACAGTCCGGCCTCATGTATCTCTGCCCCAAAGCAGTTGTGGAGTTTAATAAGTTCATCTCACCTTCAGAATACATCACCAGAAGGGGTTTTTCCTAGTCTTTTAACAGGAAAACCTCCTTCTTGGGACTATGGCACCACTACAGGAGGTCAAAGAGTGTGTTTATAACAGCTGTAACAGATGACAGCATTCCTCAATTTGGCTAGAGTGCCGCTTTAACTTTCCTGTATGTTAATGGATTTCATTCCAAGTAACGTTTGATTGTTTCATTCGATCCCTTTGTCAAACAAAAATCCTTTGTGTTACAAAAATTTGCTGAAGACCAAATGGTGCTAGCTGTGATTTGACAGTGATGATGTGTGTTTGAGCTTTAACGACACAAGCGTGAGGAAACAGGATCAGGGAAGGAAATATCTGCTCCTATAGCAGCACCTCCCCTTATATACCACGGTAAGCCCAAATTCATGCAGCTGTAACTTGCTTGAACCACTGGAGGGAGTTTAGAGTGGGAATGTGGAGATGCAGCTTTTAGGGATCTGTCATCACCGATTCCTGAAGAAGCATGTCTCACTGGGGGGTGAATCCTCGTTCATAGGCAAGGCAGGTTTATTTCTATAGTAACTTTCACACACGGCTGCCATTCAAAGTGCTTTATAAATGAGAAAATACATGGTTAACAAAAACGTAAGTGAGAATAGAAACTAGAAAAATGATTAAAACAAAAGATTTAAAAGAGAAAATCATTCAATTAAAGAATCTAATTAGAGGAAAAGAGGCTAGAAACGCTAAGAATGTTTAAACTGGCTCTTCTAATGCTCACTGTCAACTGGTTCCATTTAAAAGTAGCACAGTAGCCGAACGCTGCTTCTCCATATTTAGTCCTCACCTTTGGCAGGACTAACTGACTGGTTCCTAATGACCTGAGAGTTCTGCTCAACTCCTATCACAGCAACACATGAAATTAATATGCTGGTCTTGCCCAATTGAACGATTTATAGAGCAGTATTAGCATCTTAAACCAGACTATTCTGGAACAGACTGGTAGCCAGACTGGGAGGGTTTAAGAAGGGGGGTGGTGATGTGTTCCTTCTTTTACTCCTTGTGAGACTCTGGCAGCTGCATTTTGAATCAGCTGAAGCTGTTTGATTCCCTTTTTCGGGAGTCCAGTTAGGAGACCATTACAGTGATCGATGCTGCTAGAAATGAAGGCCTGGACGAGTTTCTCCAGGTCTGCTTTAGTCAGAAAATCTATGATCTTGCTGATGTTCTTAAGGTGATAAAAACTTGATTTAATAACTGCTTTGATACGTCTGCCAAAACTAAGATCAGAGTCCACTAGTGCACCAAGTTAGCTTGTATAGCACATATCAATTCAGTTCAATTCAGTTATTAACACACTGCTTTTTAAAACATTGTCCCAAAGCAGCTTCCCAGAAATGCTGGTCCGGACCCCTAATGAGTCAGCCAGGGTTTACAGTAGCAGGAAAAACTCTCTAAGAGCCTGAGGAAGAAACAGTCTGGGCTTCACCGGATGTGCTGTACTGAATCAACAATGATGTAATGCGTGCTATGAAGGGAAGAACTGCACTATACTCTCTACATATTGTCTCTACACTTCAAAAGGCACCTACACATCCATGAAATGCAGAGAATGAGGCGTTCCACAAACAGCAGGGCCGGGGAGGAGGGAGGCTAAATGAGCTTGCAGTGTTATCTGTACGTCAGCATATCTCCCACCCTGAGCTTTCAAAGCACCGCATGCTAGTGGCTACATGCATGTACACTGAGAGGCGTGGCCCAAATAAACACAATCAGCGCTCCCTGTTAGATGAGGCTTCATCATAGAGTCTTATACAGCTGAAACTTTGTCATGCTGTTTTAAGCTGTAAATACCATAAAGCACTGCTACTCTTGGTTGACCATGTTGGAGTCATTTTAATTTGTGAGCTGTTGGGCTAAAGTAGACTAAATATCATCACTGTTGGAGTAAAACCTTGAATCCCCAAAATGGTAAATTTACAGGAGGAGAGAAAAACGTTCTGAACTTTTAACTAAGTTGATGAAAAAAATCTTTTTTTCCAAATAATTTTGAACCATCATGATTTTAACATAATGTAAAGGGTAGCTGATGATTATGCCAAAAAATGATGAAGATAAAGGTTTTATCCCAAATATGACAGTATGTATTATTTGAACCTGTTTAAAATGTTGAAATATGTTGAAATTCTTAAAATGCTGACTATAAAACCAAAACAGTGTACAATACTGTACAAATAGCAAAGGGCTGACATGCATGCTGTCTGTTAACCAATGTTTAGTTGAATCACTTGTGATATTTTAAACATCTGTTGTTTTTACATTAATTATTACGGCTGTATTGATTTAATAAAACAATAATGTGGTGGGTCGACCAGACCACTGAGTAACAAGCACATCAACCCCACACAAGGGTTAATCAGTATGTATCCACTCTTTGCCTTCATTACAGCTTCCATTCTTGTCAGGAGACTCACTTTCAGTTGTCTAAGGAATCTGCAGGGATATTTTCCAAAGTTCAGTCTGAGAAGTTGGTTGTATTTCCTGCTTCTCACAATCCAAATAATCCCTACCACATTCAGTGACGTTGAGGTCTGGACTCCGGGGCGGTCAGCCCATCATTCTGAGTACACCAGCGGCTTCTTCGTGTGATTTGCAAACATTCTTTTTGTCTGTCTCCTTTTAGCGGTGAGGCTTCGTGACAGCTACACATCCTTTCAGACCCATTGTACTGAGTTGAAGGGTGGACAGAAACACCTGTGGATGATTTTTTCTCCTCTTTAAGTACTTTAAATTCCTTATTCTTCGTGCAAGTGATTATTTTCTATCTAAGCTCCTGAGAAATGTCTCCTGAAAGATGAATAATTTGTACTTAATGGCTGTTTTTCCTCTACAGCTTTTGATGCATGGGTTAATCCACATGTCAGAGAGAATTCATGGGTTAATCCACATGTCAGAGAGAATTCTCTACGACACAGTGAAGTGGAGCAATCTTCAGGCCATCTTCTTCAAAGCATTCTCCAGTTGTGTGGGACAGGTGATTACAGACGTTTTGACAGATTTCAGTGTTTTTGTTCTGCATTTATCTTGACTGTTGAGAAAGGACACGGTGTACTGTATATGTTGTTCTATGTCAGGGATCACATGTCCTATAGGAGGCGAGCGGAGGTCATTGTTTTTACGCATGGACAGACTGGAAAGAGCCCGCTAAAAATAAACCACTCTCTTGATTGTGTAATAGGAAGCACTTTTATCCTAATTCCTCTGACTTTCAGTTCTGTGATTGTCTTTCAAGACCACACTCTTCATCTCCAACACAATTTACACAATCCAACTCCTTTCATTCCACTTTCCTCTCCAAGCGTTTGTCCTGCGTTTGTACAAGCAGCACTCAAGCAGTACGCTTAAAGCTGTAGTTTGACATAAAATCTAATATACATGTTTTGCCCCCTTTTCGCAAATAGTTATTTAGCAAAACATCTTTGATGTTTGAAGTTTTCTTCTGTAGTTTTGCACTGGAGCTACAAGGATAGCCTACAAGTAATGGAAGCTTATAAAGCACCAGTTAACAGTGACTGGCATGAATGACAAGCTTAAATCATAACACACTTGCTTCAAACAATGTTTATGTCATCACTGCGACTGTTGTTAGTTAACTAATATACATGAAAGTCCATAGACAACAAACTATGGGCCTTAAGATGGAGTTGCCCTCTGCCCCCCTTTTCAAAGACTTTACACAAGATTTTAGACTCTCTCTGAGAATTTGTGCCCATTCAGCCAAAAGTGCATTTGTGAGGTCAGGCATTGATGTTGGATGAGAAGGCTTGGCTCGCAATTGACATTCCAATTCCTCACAAAGGTATTCAGGGGGGTTGGGGTCAGGACAGGGGCACAGTCATGCTGGAACAAAAAAGGGATTTCCACAACTGTTGGAAGCATATAACTGTATGCTGTAGCATCAACATCACCCTTCACTAGAATTAAGAGACCCAAAGCCTGATAAACAAACCCAGCCCATTATCCTTCCTCCACCAAACTTTACTGTTGCTCCAAAGTCCAGGGGCGGTGTGCTTTACACCACTCCAGCCGACATTTGGCATTGTGATCTTAGGCTTGTGTGCAGCTGCTTGACAATGGAAATCCATTTCATGAAGCTCCCAGTGCTCAGTTCTTGGGCTGACGTTGCTTCTAGAGGCAGTAGTGGGTATTGCAACATGGGATAAATGACAAATGGACTTTATATAAATAATGGATGAATGGACTTAGCATTTATAATCACTCCAGCTGGTTTCCTGAAATGCTTATCTGAAAAACTATCAAACAATAAAAAGTTGTGAAGCTGAATCCAGTTGGAATGTTCCCGTTCCACCTTTAATGGTGCAGCAGTTACATTCAGTTCATTTAAGGCGGAATGAGAAAATTCAAACACGGAGCCGACGAATGAGACGTTGACTTCAGCCTCGTAAAAAATCAAATGTTGAGAGACATTTAATAAAAAAACTATTCTAAGTTTCCTGCCAGAGATGAGAGAAAAGCAGCTGCAGCTGAGCTAAAGCTTAAAGCAGAGCAACGTTTTCATTTATATTAAATATTTTCAGCTTGTACTAGTACATTAGCACATACTAAGACATATTTACAGCCAAGATGGTAAAATTGACAGGGACCCCAGTCCCTGCCCTTCAATTTCACAGTAATAGCACTTACAGTTGTCCAGGGCAGATCTAGCAGGGCAGAAACTTTGCAAACTGACTTCCTTGTGGCATTCTATGACATTCTATGTATGATCCATTCTAGTACCAGTGTTTATCTATGGAGATTCCATGGCCATGTGCTTGATTTTAAACACCTGTTAGCAATGAGTGGTACACCTGATCTCAATAATTAGGAGAGGTACTTTTTGTCATGTAGTGTACTTTTGTCCATAGAGAGCAGTATGTCATACAATGTCACAAACCATAAAAGCAAGTATTTAGAATGATTTAAGCATTTAAGCAGTTTGCATGACACTTGATTTATTATTAAATTCAATTACTTTTTGTTCACATTAGCCTTGCTGTTCCACCAAAGCCAAAAAGCTTTGAACACTAAACATGAAGTGTGGCATCGTATTGTGTAAATTGGATTTTTGGCTGTAAATAAAGGCTTACTTTGCGTCCAGTGAGAACACTCAGAGATCACAGAATACTATGTTTCTACTATATTTCAGTGCAGCTGCTGTGGCTTTGAGCCTCTGGCTTATCAGTCACTGAGGCAGCAGATAAAGGTTCTTTATGAAGCTCAGGGACGCACTGAATGAGTGACTAGCACAGGCTGTCACACTGAGCACCCACGGTCATTTCCAGCAAGCCCTTAGAGTCAGTTCTCTCCAGGTAGCCGTGCTGAAAGGTGGTGCTGGTGAGTAATCCCATGATGCATCTCTCTGGAGATGCTCTCGCTCTGCCGGAAGTAAATTCTTTTTTTTCTCCTACAGACCTACTAAGTACATATTTATTCCTCTTAAAGCGTGTATCCAAGGTATTTTTGCCATCCTGAATATTCTGAACCTTTCTGGCCTTCGGCTGCTGCTGCGGTTTTTGGTTTCCAGTGAAGCTCCCAACCTGCACAAACAGAGTCTTGTTTAACATACCTGCATCGGGACACTGCTGCTGAATGGCCCCTCTGTTAGTCTACACCCTCTAAGCTCATTTAAGGGCCTCTCAGCTCCTGGCCTTCACCTCCGAGAAACTGCCCTGTTTGGTGCTTTATGTCAGCAGCTCGGCTTTGAAATTGTATAATTACAGCGTTTTCAAACTGAGTTTGTGTTCGCAGTGTTTAGGGTGGCTGCAGAAATACAGTATGTATTTTGCTGTTAGACTGCACAGCAGGTGGGTTTATTACTGGACTCAATGCGAACGTCAGTCAGTCATGTGGTCTAAGTGCAGCTAAGGTAAAGAGAACATGCTAAAGTAGGCAGCGCTTGCAGATTCAACAACACAGTCAGTGGCTCAGTGATGACAAATACACATACATGCCTATTCAGGGATGGTTCAGCTTTGCTGTGACTGTTGCTTATGGTAGTGATTGAGCCATCTACCATTTCTTTTAATGATTAATTACATAAGGGCCACACTCGGCTCCCCTCATTGAGAGTGAGTTCATCACAGTGAGTCCCCAGTGATGCCACAGCCATCCATAGAGGAAGCTCATGCTAACCTTCATCCTCTTAGCACGGGTAGTGTCGTGATATTAGGGGGACCTAGATAGCAGACAGAAGTGGACATGACTGATTCGGAGGTTGGAGGTTGTGGTAGAACAAATCTGAGACAAACAAATGTGAGATCTTTCTTACCCATGGCTATAAGGCTCAGCAATGAGTCTCCTCACTGCAGAGACAGTACTGATCTCTGCTGTCTGAACCGTGCTTAACCACATCACTCCACATATCTCCTCTCCTGTTAATACACACTGTGCAATATTTCATAACTGCTGCTGTAATGACTCTCACCACACACTTTACACTGTAATATTGCTGTAATTCCTAGTTACGTCTATACTCATTGTGCTTTTAGACGACATCATACCACTTAGGCCCTGCTATCATGTAAATACAGCAAATCTGTATTATATGCCATGTAAATATGCAAATAGATACACTTTTATTCTTATGCTCTTATACTTTAACTTATTCTATTTTATTTGCTGCATAGTGTATGAAAGTTTATCTGCAACTATATGTTTTGGTACAGAAACACTGTAATTTCCCTCTGGAAATCAATAAAGTTTGTTTGTTCATGTCTATCTATCTATCTATCTATCTATCTATCTATCTATCTATCTATCTATCTATCTATCTATCTATCTATCTATCTATCTATCTGTCTGTCTGTCTGTCTGTCTGTCTGTCTGTCTGTCTACCTACTTGTCTGTCTGTCTGTCTATCTATCTACCTACCTGTGTGTCTGTCTGTCTGTCTGTCTATCTATCTATCTATCTATCTATCTATCTATCTATCTATCTATCTATCTATCTATCTATCTATCTATCTGTGCTATTGTATTCATTTTCCCTGCTTGTACACACCTGAGTCAGATCTTGAAGGGTTGGTAATTAGCTAGCGATGTTGAACCAGGTGGGAACACTACACTATTGACTAGACCCCACCTCTGCAATCGAACACCACCATCATAAATCTCTTTCAACAGGGAAATCTTACCCTGTTCCTCTAACAGTGTGAACAATGCAGCCTCTTGAGTTATTCCTTTAGGTTAGACAACAACCAGCTACTGTAATAAACTGTCCCAGCAAGTAAGTGCAGCACGCCAGGCTAAAGGCCTGTTTTGTTTCAGATCAGAAATGTGACTCTGATGAAAGAAAAGAAAAGAAAAAATGGATGAATGAATGTAGTTACTGCTACTGTTTATGCCATAAGAGCTGGTCAATTCCAATGTAAACTAATTACCTTTAATGTGTAATATTTAGAACATTTTAGACAGTAAAGGTTTTTTAAACAACTGCAGTAAGACAGGCAGAGTTTCAGAAGTACTTTCATGTTCCATAAAGTTTTCCTGCGGTCACTAAACAGAGCAGTAACACAGCGAGGAAGCAGAACCAGACTGATCCTCTTGTGTGTATTCGAAGTGCTGATCAGCTCGCAGAACCTCATAGAACTAAGTTTGAGTTTGACTTTGGAGACAAAAACCTTTTTGTTTTTAGATAAAGAGTCCAAAAATGCATGCAACTCAAAAAAAAATCTCACACAATGTTCAGAAGTAGAATATTCCAAAGCCGGAAATCAGAAGTCCTAACACATTTTCCTTCCATACAGTGGTGGTGTGGCCAGGTGACTGGGATCCTCTCTGTGTGGAGTTTGCATGTTCTCCCCGTGTCTGCGTGGGTTTCCGCCGGGTTCTCTGGTTTCCTCCCACAGTCCAAAGACATGCAGTCAGGCCGACTGGACATGCTAAATTGCCCCTGGGTGTGAGTGACTGTCTGTGTCTGTTTGTCTGCCCTGCAATGGACTGGTGACCTATCCAGGGTGTATCCTGCCTTCTGCCCGAAGACTGCTGGAATAGGCTCCAGCACCCCCACGAAAAATCTCCCAACGAAAATCTTGAAAATGGTTGACCCAAGATATTTGAAGTCATCCGCCTTTACGGCCTCTACTCCTGATGAATCTTGCTTAATATAAGCAGCGATATGAACTAATGGTGAGACCCACACTGTTAAAAATAAAGGTTCTGTTCAGGCACATTTCTCCTTCTTCAAGGTACAAACAATGTAAATGTTCCTTCAAAGGGACAGCAGTGGGTTTAAGGTCTGATTGTGAACCTTAAATCAGTTTTTCCAGGTGAAAAGTTGGTATTTGTACCTTTTCATATCTGAATGTTTTAAAACAGAACAGTAGAATAAAAGCCTGGAGGCAAGGCGGGGTGTGTGGAGTCAGTACAGCTTAGAACAGATCATTTCAGTGGATTATGGTCCAGTTATGTTCTCTGCCTAAAGGTACTGAGATGAACCCTGGAGGGTCCCACCCCAGTGACAGTTTAGTACCTTTATTTCTGAGAGTGCAGTATATGGGGTTTGAGGACATTATAAAGCTCTTGCCTTATCAAGCAGCACCTGATTTAATTTAATGCAGCCCTGATTAGCGCAACCAGGTATTTGCCTGATAACTATAAATAATACTTCTCAGGAAGAAGTTTGAAAATGGTTAAACGGATCAGAATCAGATTTATTGGCTAAGTATTTTGACACACACACAAGGACTTTCCCGTCATTGCTGTCTCTCTAGTATTAAATGCGATATACAAACAATTTACAAATCATTAACAGACAGTACGCGATGCACAATATACACACTTTCCGAGCAATACCGTGCATGAGAATGAAACTGAGGTGCACAGCGGTATGAGAGAACACGTTGACACACATAGAAGCAACATTAACTCATATAGAATGAATATTATTTACATTTGTCGAGATTTTTTTTTCTAAACTCAAACGAATAGCTTTTGCATCTAATTACATTACTTTAAATCTAATAAAAGTTTCATGAAGGGGTCATTTTGACTCCAAAAGAACACCTCCCCACCACCACCACACATACACACTTGTCCAGGCAATCAGACGCCTTACAAATACCACACAAACTTAAGAAACTCCAGAAATTCTGGAGCTGTGGCGTCAGAGAGGCCTGCAGTTTTATCAAGTCCCTCTGTTCTCTGCTATAAATCACCCCATGCACTGCTCTCTGCTGCACATATCCTGAATTCATAACCCTGGCGGATTATCTTATAATGATTAAAAGCCTTTTTTTCCTCCTGTGGTTACTCATCTGAGAAGAATCCATTCTCAGCCTCAGCACGTAGCCTAGCCTCCGTTTTCGTCACTGTTGACTCGATTATGCAGAAATAGCCCGAACGGTAATACTCTGACCACATTAGCACAAAAAAAGAACGCAGTAATTTAAGTATTTAGCACAAAGATATCCACTGAATGCGGCCTTTGATAAGGTGGTGCACTGAAGCCTAATTATACTGGCCCGAGCAGTGGCTCCAAAATGTCACTATTATCCTCCGCAAAAAGTCGGCAGAAGGACTACACAGGGTTTATTTGACTGGTTTCAGATTTGGAAGAAGAGTGCTTGTTTTTCATCCTCCCAGTCTAGTGTGCTCTCATGAGAGGGCTGAACAGAAAAAAAATGAATAACACGTTTGTTTGTCCGCCTGCCGGGCTTTTGGTGCTGCCCTGAATTTATTCAAAAGGGTCTTGCCAACTTTTCCTGCTATTTCTTTCCGAGAGACTCTCGCGCACTTTCCAGCGAGTCTTCCTCAGTTGGGACAGGAACGTTGGAAGAAGGAAAAAGAAGAAGGCAGTGCAACATGTCAGCAGCCAGGGGACGAGCAGAATTGCAGGTAGGCCACAAAGTACCCTTTGCTTTTTCTTTGCTCGTCAGAACGTGGCATTCCCTCCTTTCTCTCGGCTGCTCGATGCCCCCTCCCCACCTCTGTCTCTCTCTCTCTCTCTCTCTTTGTTTTGACAGTGGGGTGCAGTATGTTCTGTGTTTGGGAGGAGCTGATCACAGGGTGCTTTGGACTCCTTTAGAATCCTTTAGACTCCTTTTCAAGACACCTTTTCTTTTCTTGTCCCGCACATCCATCAAATATCAATTAGAGACAGGCTGCAAAGACAGGCCGAGACCTTTAAAGCACCTCAGGATCAACAAAGCACCAAATGGTTAATGGGATCAGGAGGATTGTCGCAGCACTTTGATAGCCTCGTCCTCCCAGGGAGCCATAAAGGTGCCAAAAAGGGACCCTTAGCGTGATGCCATGGTTGATCCACCCTGATGAACCTTTCGGTGGACGAGTCCGTAAAGAACCAGTTTAAAGAACGTCCACATAACTACACTGTAAAAATGACTCTTTAAATTTACAGCAACTTACCGGCAGGTAGTTACCATAATTAATATTTACAGAACTTATACTGTAGTGCTTACAGTAACTGCACTGTGTTTTTAAATGCAACACAAAAAATGTTTTTGTTTTGTTTTGTTTTGTTTTTTACAAAACTACACGTTTGCTGCAGTAATTACTGTAATATCACTATATTGTAATATCCTCTTTCTGATTATTATATACAGTAGTATGCAAAGGTTTGTGTTAAATGTCATGTTTTGTTGAGTTTCTAAGTGGAAGTATGTTAATGAATCCTCCTCAAAGAATGTACTTAACCCCTTAACATCCCAGGCTTATAACATACTAAGGCTTGTTATTCAGTAACTACAGAGACTTTGGTGCAAACTGGCTATTCTTAGGTTATAGGTGTGTAATAAAGCTTTGGGCCTGCTGGTGGTCCCTGACCAAGAGGTTAATGCACAAATGCTGTTTATTTGTTGAATTTAACATACTGGGGAAAAAAATAAAACATAAAATGTGGCCTGTGCGAAAGTTATGGCACATTTTATATTAAGTTGATTTTCCAATTCCTTAACCCTTGTGTGGTGTTGGGGTCTCTGGGACCCATTTTCAATGTGTGCCAAAAGAAAAAATGATGCAATTTATTATTATTTCAACCTCAAATTCCTTGGCCTTTGCCAAGTGTGTGTATGTGTTTATGTATGTGTATGTGAGGGTGGACAACACAGACAGGCTGCTGACTGGCTACAGCTGCTAAAGGAGAACCCTACACTGGACACTTGTGATATTTTAATGATCTGATATTTGTACATAAATTGTTACGGCTGTATTGATTTAATGAAACAATATTGTGGTGGGTCGACCAGACCACTGATTAACAAACACATCAACACCACACAAGAGTTAAACTCAGCCAATAGATTGTCACTGTGTATCTGTTTGTATCTGTATCTCTATTTTTGTAAATTGTAAATTTGATGAATGGACAAAAAATCTTGTTACATTATTTTTCATTACAAGTTAACTTTTTTCCTTCTCCTGTAAAGCTGCCATTTTGGAGATATGGAGTTTCCAACAGCAACCAGATATAATTGGCACACAGACATTGGCAGAAATATACCATATTTATAGACCATATATAAACCGAATGTTTTAAAACAGAGCAATAAAATAAAGGCCTGGAGGCGAGGCGGGGTGTGTGGAGTCAGTACAGCTTAGAACATATCGTTTCAGTGGATTATGGTCCAGTTATGTTCCCTGATTAAAGGTACTGAGATGGACCCTTGAGAGTCCCACCCCAGTGATAAGAGGGGCACTGCCACAGTGACAGTTTCATACCTTTCTTCTGAGAATGTGGAGCACCATGATAAACTTCTTGTAAGGGCAAAAACAACTGCTTGTTGAATTCAGGGCTCTTCAGGGTGACAAAAGACATGCTGACCATGTTGACCCTGCTATAAAATAAACAGATTAGAAATCACTGTTAGTAATAAAGTGCTGGTACATTTTTTATTAATTCAGTTACAAACAATGTAAATGTTTCCTCAAAGGTACAGCAGTGGGTTTAAGGTCTGATTATAAACTTTAAATCAGTTTTTCCAGATGAAAAGTTCGTATTTGTACCTGCCCCAGTGATAGTTTGGTACCTTTATTTCCGAGAGTGCAGCTTGAATTCCAGGCTGATCTAAGCTGGTTTCTGTTAGTTTCTCCTGGCCTGGTGCTGGTTTAGCTGGTCACCCAGCATGTTGATTGATGCATCAGTTTTTGGCATAATTTGAAAATACCTGTTTCCTTTTACACTGTGTGTAAATTTCAGGACAAACATACAAAAGAAACAGCCCAAAATTGCTTGGAAAAAAATCTGGTTCGATTGACTTACATTAAAGGTAAAGTAGGTTTTTTATTTCTCCTATAACGTTACCATTTTGGAGGTATGAGGCGATATGCTGGATTTGCTGGATTTGCTGGTAATTATCTATGCAGGTCTGTGATATTTTTTTTCTAGCAGGGGAGGAACTGTTAATGGTGTTGGTTAGAACAATATAAGACTCTAAAACTCTTATCCAACCCATGACATTAGATAACTTTTACAGCATTGATCATAGAGCTGAACAGCTGCATCTCCAGTCCTGTGATGGCTGGGAAAAGTCAAGGAATGTAGAACAATGGCAAGGAAAACCTTATGAAACACAGTTTATAGCTTATATGTGATGCATGATTCATTGACTGTTGAATGATTGTCATTATTAACAAACTGGATTTAAATTTAGCACTTAGCATGGCTAAAGATCGTTCTACAAGGGTTGCTTAGTAAATGGTTCTGTAAAGAACCATGAACACTCAAAGTACCTTTTCACGACCCTTAAAGGGTTCTTCTCTTCATTAAAGGGTGATTCACACTGATGGAGAATGTGCTATCGATGGTTCTATATAGAGGCTTTTTGAAAAGTGTTCTATATAGCATCTAAAAAAGGTTCTTTTATTGTCCCAAGCTTGACATTGTAGCAATAAAAGAACCCTTTTGGGAGCTGTATGGAACCCTTTTCAAGAGGCACATTGTGAAGAACGCTTTCATGATGCAAACTCTGTAAAAAATGAAATCTAAGCAAGTGAAAATGAACTGTAGTCAACATATCTAATATTATGAGATTGATGTAAGAATATTCTGAAATTATTTCACCTGTTTCTATGCATTTTTGCCTGTTTTAAGTAATTTTATCTAGTGAAAGTGTCTTGTTCCATTGGCAGATCATTTCACTTGCTTTGAGAAATAGTGGAAATAATTTTGCTTATTTAAAGAAATAATGCTGGAAACAAGTAAATGATCTGCCAATAGAATAAGACGTTTTCACAAGATTAACTTACATAAAATAAGTAAAAATTTCTAGAAAAAAGAAATAATCTTACAATATTCTGACAATAATCTCATAATGAGAAATATTAGATATGTTGACTACACTTAAGATGTTTTCACTCACTATGATATCATTATTTGTAGCGAAGAACCCTTTAATCAAACTTTTTAAATCAGAATTTTGCCAAAGAACCCTCGAAGAACCGTCTTTTTAATAGTGTACGTACGCTAGGCTCTATTAAAGGATCCTTCATGGACTTGCTCTGTCCTGGATACTGAAACGTATAAATATGATGAACGTGTTGCTCTCCTGAACGATTCTGTGTTCACGGCCTGAAGAGCCGGATCTGCAGTGATAATGGGATCGGTATTCCAGGAGTCTAGTGTTGTGTGATTCTTTCAACACAATTTATAATTCAACTGTCCAGAAACCGGGAATAAGGGTATGAGAACCACATGCCTCAGTTTCCTGAATTCCTGAAATGCCATTTCCATTATTGCTGCTGTTCTAGTTCTTCATATTGTGTGTAGACATGATTTAACCAAGTTAACATTCAGTACAAAAAGTAAGATTCTTACTTACATGCCTGTATCTAGAACACGGTACCTCCATGAATAATCCTTTCAGAGCAGTCTGGTGTAGTTAGACCTGGTGTAGAGTTGTACAGTACACTGTTAGAATTAAAGGTTCTGTGCAGGAACATTTTTCATTCATCAAGGTACAAACAATGTAAATGTTCCCTCAAAGGGATTTTACAGTGGTTTTAAGGCCTGATTGTGAACCTTAAATCAGTTTCTCCAGGTGAAAAGTTCGTATTTGTGTCTTTTCATAACCGAATGTTTTAAAACAGAACAGTATAATAAAAGCCTGCACTTAAGATGAACCCTGAAGGGTCCCACCCCAGTGACCGGAGCGGCACCCAGTGACAGTTTAGTACCTTTATTTCTGAGAGTGCAGTATATGGGGTTTGAGGACATTATAAAGCTCTTGCCTTATCAAGCCGCACCTGATTTATTTTAATGCAGCCCTGATTAGCGCAACCAGGTATTGCCTGATAACTATAAATAATACTTCTCTCACAGACACACACCCGTAGCAGCGGGCAGCCCAATCCGCAGCACCCCGGGGAGCAGTTGGAGGTTAAGTGTCTTGCTCAAGGACACCTCAGTCATGTGCGTTCGCCTCTGGGGATCGAACCGGTAACCTTCCGGTCACAAGGCTGGTTCCTTAACCTCCACCCCATGACTGCCCTCTTTGCCTTCGTTACAGCTTCCATTCTTTTCAGGAGACTCACTTTCAGGTTCTCAAAGTTCAGTTCAGTAGAAGTTGGTTTAGCATCTTCTGCTTCTCTTGATCCAACAAACCTCTTCAGTGGTGTTGAGGTCTGGACTCTGGGGTGGTCAGTCCATTGTTCAGCTTTGTCTGATGTGTCCGTCTCCTTTTCTCAGTGAGGTTCTTCTTGATCAGCTACACATCCTTTCAGACCCACAGCACTGAGTCGTCTTCTCACAGTGGAAGGATGGACAGAAACACCTGTGGATGTTTTCAGATCTGCACTCTTAAAAAGATGTTTCTTTAAGGATTGTTTAGTAAAGAAGTTCTATATACGATGAACATTCAAAGAACACTTTGCATTATTATAGGGTGGGTGTGTGTTTGTGTGTGTGTGTGTGTGAGGGAGGCCAACATGGACAGGCTGCTGACTGGCTACAGCTGCTAAAGGAAAACCCCACGCTGACCACTTGTGATATTTTAAACATCTGGTATTTTTACATAAATTGTTATGGTTATGATTTCAAATACAATAATGTGGTGGGTCCACACAAAGGTTAAACAAATGGAGGATGGTCTCTGAGGGTCTTTTACGAGCATTTTTGTCTTAATAATCCTTTATCAGAGTTACTGACCCATGCATTATGCTCTGTCCTCACACATAAACAATAAACTTTGGGTCACAGTTTTTCTCCATCATTTTTACCATTGTTATACCCTCCATAACTTTTGCCAGTAATCACTGCATTAGAGATGCAGATTATACAAAACGCCTACATGAAATTCTTCTGTTGGATTTAAAACAGCCTTTCAGCCACCGACAGCGAATAGAAGCATTATTCCTAAATTTCATTAGGTATGGCTGAAGATCTACTGATGCTCATCGCGTGCCGTCATGACAGAGTAACACTCGGCAACAGCTGTGACAGCTGAGAGATTAGACAGGAGATGATACGGGTCTGGCCGCTGACAGAGACGAGGTCAGGCTAGTCTTAGAGAAGCCATCCACACAGTGGACGTGGATACAGGAAGGCGAATGCCTCATGTGTTCAAGATACATGAGTCAGCACTGGGGCTTTTTCACTAATCCCTCTGTCTAACCCCCAGTACTGACCCCCCACTACTGATACACAGCACATGATCCCCCTGCTGCTCCATTATCCCACAACAGGCCGCAGCCAGCCCAGTCTGAATGCTTTAAAGGGCCCATATCCTACAATTTTCTTGCATTTTATTGTTCCCCCTGTGGTCTGCTTATAACATCTGTGTAGTTTTATGAACCAAAAGAGTCTGAATTCATTCATGACCATTTTTCAACCTCTCTTTATCCATTAGAATGAAACAGGCTGTTTGTGTTGCTGTGCCTTTAAGACCTATATATGTAAATGAGCTCTGTTCTGAATGGCTGCTCTGCATTGTGGCTCATTCAAAACTAAACACTCCTTATAACTTCAGTGTGAGTGTGCAGAGCTACACTGCTGTAGAGTGTCTAGTAGGATATATGGAAATGTGTTGGTTTTTGTAACATTACAGAAGCAGTGTATTCAGAAAAGGTGGCTTTTGCAGCTTATTTTCAATATACGGACTGTGTGGGAAGTGAATGATGTAATTTTGCACATTAATTGCATCAAACTACTACATCAGAAGTAAAAATATTTTTTTGTTATATAGACCCTTTAATATTTTGCTAAGCATATAATCCCCTTTAGAAATGCAACACACTGATTTTTCCAGGAAAGAAAAGGTAAAACTGTTAAAGCAGCAGCTTGGCCAGAAATCTAATTTGCATAATTACGCACTTATTCCAAATGTAGCTGATCAGGCAAGACATGTCTGGTGTCTGAAAGTTGCTTCATTAGTTTTGAACTGGAGCTACAAGGCTAATGTAGCTAACAAATACAAAACAAAAGCTTATACTCACTCGATTATGTGGTTTCTGACACTGTACGACATACTGTTATCTATAAAATGAACACAAGTATCAAATCCTCAAGGTTTTCTAGGCCTTCAGAGAAGGTCTCATGAATTCTTTGAAAAAATACATATTTAACAAGGCAAAATTTATTGTTTGCTCATTTAAAAAAGTAATATTTAAACAAGTACTCTAGCTTTTAGGTATCTCGGCAGATTCAGCCAAGCAAGCTCTCCCATTGGTTAGACCTTTAGGAGCTGAGCTGAAGTGCTAATGTGTCAGATTCACTACTATCATAGTTGGGAACTGAGAAAGCACCAACTAATCCCATTTTCTTTTAGAACAGGTGGGACCACTCTACCACTCTAGGCCTTCTGAAAGTTTCAGTCAGTTGTTAGGAAAGGAAAACAGAGGCAGCAGCTTTAAAGGAGTCATTATAAAACTACTCCAAGGTAAAATATATGTTATGTCTGTTACAAGCTTCAAATAAAACACAGTGATTACATGTCATTTACAAGCTTTAAATGTCATTTAAATGTTTAATCTAGAATGACCAAAGAAATGTTCTTATGAATGGCTGTTAGTTTGGGAGTCTTGCCCAAGGACTCTTATTGATATAGTGTAGGGTGTTTACCCAGGCCGGGAACGAATCCCAGTCTAGAGCGTAGAAGGCAGAGGTGTTACCCACTACGCCAACCAACCATAACTACTCGCTGAATAAAAATGTAGAAGTGTTTTTACCCTCTTTTTAAAATCATGCTTTGACATTTATGGCCCAAACTGAAGGCCTCAGTCTGGTAGTCACAGGTTGCCTCTTCTTTTAATAGACTGCACAATGCTAACCGGGTGGCATAACCTTCCATGACTGACTAGCTTCATAGGCTACTATATTAGCCTCGTAAGTCCAGTGCAAAACTAAGAAGCAAACTCCAGACACCAATGCAAACACCTGATTTTTGGCCAAACCAATGCTATGATGTAACAGGGAGTTTGAGCTGGTCTTACATGGGTTCTGCATGGGTTAGCTCCCAGTTATTTAGCTGAATTGCTTGTGCCTTATGTTCCAGCACGGGCCCTAAGATCTGCCAATCAGCTTCGGCTGGTGGTCCCCAAGTCAAGGCTGAAACAGAGGGGGGGGTTGGGGGTTCGAGCATTCGCTGTGGCTGCCCCGAAACTGTGGAATGAGCTGCCGCTTCAGATTCGATTGGCACCCACTCTGTCACATTTTACATCTAGTCTTAAAGCTCATTATTACCATGGCTTTTATGTAATTTGTCTCTTGTAAGTTTGTTTTGCTCGTATTGTAGTTTAATGTTTGTATTTGTGCAGCACTTTGGTCAACTAATGTTGTGTAAAATGTGCTCTATAAATAAACTGACATTGACATTGACATTACATGTAAATAGGTTTAAGGTGGCAGACAGAGATAAAGGAGAGCCATGACATGTCTCATGTTTTTATGCTGCTTAGAGATGGAAGAATGCAACCCTTACCTCTCCTGAGATCTGACAGGCCTTACAGGAATACTAACAAACATGTTAATGATCCATTATACATGACGCAAATGAGACCACGTCAGCCAGTTCCCTCTAGCTGTCATACGCAGTTAGCCAGCATCTTTAAATCCTCCAGTGCCGCAGTGAGTCTCACTTCTTTCCCGAATTCCCTGAAGCCTTTTCTTGTCTCCTGCAGGACTGCTGAAACATTCTGAGCGTCCCTGTGAAGTACAGGGCAGTGACAGCTGCTTCTGGGAACTGCCAGCTAAGCTGGGCCCCTACTGGCACCTTAGTGCCACTTCGGCCCATCTCTGCTGGGGCCAGTGCAGCCTGAGCTGGCATTTCTCACGCCTGTGTTACACTATGTAAACCCAGTACAGCCACATTGCTAAGGATGTTTGGCCCGGCCGTAATCTGTTCCGTGCTTGTGCTTCTATGTTTCTTTCTTTTGCTGGCTGTTGTTGTTCTGTAGAGAGCTGCAAAGTGTCATCAGTCCTGTGTGCGTGAGCTTTGCTTTCATTCAGGGGGAATTTAATGGAGTTTCATGTGAATTTGTTTGGCCAGCGCTGCTGGATTCTGTCTTATAGCGCAGCGGTGCTGCAGCACGAGCAGCGACAGTTAGCATTACACTACAAAGGGATTCGCTGAGCATTTCCAGATATGGAAAACAGTCTTTTTCGCCCTTACAATTACTCTTCCTTTATGTAGACTGAACGTTAACAAATCTGTTAAAGAAAATTTATATCAACATATCATGGGCTTAGAACTATGTGGTTCTGTTGGTGATCTCTGCAGGCTTCACCAGATTATTCACTATTAACTTTATCATAAATACCTAAAATACATTAAATATAGGTCAATCTTAGGAAGCTGTTTCAGTGTAATACGATGTAGCTCCCTGTTATACATGAATTCTATTTTCAGATTTGCACAGGTTGCATGAGCTTCTTCACTATCATGAGAGTCAATTAAGTTAAGTGATACTTTTTTGAATTCCACCTCCACATTTAACCCATCCGTGAAGTTAAACACCACATACACACTAGTGAAGACACACACACACACACACACAAACTAGGGGGCAGTGAGCACACTTGCCCAGAGCGGTGGGCAGCCCTATCCGCAGCACCCAGGGAGCATTTGGGGGTTAGGTGTCTTGCTCAACCTTCCGGTTGCAGGGCCAGTTCCCTAACCTCCAGCCCATGACTGCCCTCAGCGTTATGTAGAAATATCAAGAAATAAGCATTTGAACAGGTTTAATTCATAATCTAAATCTATTGTGCTGCATCACTGTAGTAATTTTTAAAACGTACATTATTTAGCTAATATACACTCTCTGAGCTCTTTATTCTATGCTCACTGTCCATTTTATCAGCTCCACAACCCCAAGGTAAATATCTTTATCAAGCTTCTAGCTTGGAAAAAGTCTGTATCTTAAGTTAGTTGGTCAGTTTGCAGCGTTAAGCCCATTCCAATTTTGCTACTATGATTTTTTTACAAAAATGTTTACAATAAAACACAAGTTTGCCTGCCGTTTTCAAGAGGGAACTTTATAAATGTTTTCAAATGTTTTGTTCCACTTCATGTACCACATGTGATGCGAATCACAATAAAGCCTTATCTATCTATCTATCTATCTATCTATCTATCTATCTATCTATCTATCTATCTATCTGTCTGTCTGTCTGTCTGTCTGTCTGTCTGTCTGTCTGTCTGTCTATCTATCTATCTATCTGTCTGTCTGTCTGTCTGTCTGTCTGTCTATCTATCTATCTATCTATCTATCTATCTGTCTGTCTGTCTGTCTGTCAGTGTGTCTATCTATCTATCTATTTATCTATCTATCTATCTATCTATCTATCTATCTATCTATCTATCTATCTATCTATCTATCTATCTATCTATCTGTCTGTCTGTCTGTCTGTCTATCTATCTGTCTATCTGTCTGTCTGTCTGTCTGTCTGTCTGTCAGTGTGTCTATCTATCTATCTATCTATCTATCTATCTATCTATCTGTCTGTCTGTCTGTCTGTCTGTCTGTCTATCTGTCTGTCTGTCTGTCTGTCTGTCTGTCTATCTATCTATCTATCTATCTATCTATCTATCTATCTATCTATCTATCTATCTATCTATCTATCTATCTAATATAGACTCAAATACCCTAGATGGGCGAACCGACAGGCCCAGAGTTTCATAACACATTTCTATAACTAAGAAGAGCTCAGCCAGTTCACATTTAAGTCTCTGTAGTCACTGAATAATAAGCCATAGTATGTAATAAGCCTGTGACTTTGAGGAGTTAAACTAAATTAATACATGCACGCATATGGCTCAGTTTAACAAACATGTCAGACAGAACCATGATCCTTAGCTCACGATACCTCAGCTAACCAAGCAATCTGCCTCTCAGCATGTGACCTCTGAATGGGTCTGCTAGGCGTGACTGTTCGTGCTGTTTCAGGCTCACGGAAACCGTGTTTAATTAATGCCTTTCTGTACGAGCTGAGAATGAGGTGGGTATGAAACGCTCTGTGCGCATGAAGTTGATGAGCTTGGAGCTGAACATGTAATGCGTTTGTTTCAGTGCTAATCATGGTTGTGATTGGTAATGAGCTTCATTAGCGCCGATAATAACAAACTGGGTAATGTTTAAACCCCACTGCTGTAATGACTGTGTTCCTCTGGCACTGAGATGGTTTGTCACCATGGAGACAGTGAGACACAGGGCGGCTGATTATCTTTTCAAACTTATTCTCATGACTATCTCTGAGTGAGTCTGATGCCCCCCCACCTGTTTTGGAGGTCTCTAAGCTGAACTCTGCTTTTTAGGCATCTTCCATAACAAGTGTTTGTTTTTTATCATGTTTAAATGATACTATCTATTATTGTGGCAGTTGTGCTTGATTATTTGAGCTGTCTGTTTTATGTCTCTGTGGAGATGTGAGTTGTTTTCACAGCAGGAGGTTCTCACTCTTCTCCTCTAATCCCTCATTGCTCACTAGCACCTCAACCACAGAAAGCCAACAATGGGTGTGTTTACATGCACTCAATAATCCGATCATAGTCAGATTTCTACAATTATCAGATTATTCAAATGGTCATGTAAACACCATACTATGATCTAGAAATCTGATTAAGAAATCTGATAAAGAGGCTGGATTTTAGCTCAGTAATCAGATTTCTCAGTGCATGTGGACTCTTACTCTGATTTCTTTCGGACTTATCAGTCTGCACATGTGCGAAAACAGACGGCGGTACCAGAAATAAGTGAGCAGCGCTGTCATGAGATGCGGTAAAACACTTTTGCAGCGATGCTGAAACCAACTACCTGCTTGATGAAATGAAGGATTTAAATATTCTTCATCTTCTGATGATTAACAAAAAGACGCAGCATGAGGTTTGAGTTTTACGTCGCGTCTTCTTCTGTCAGTTTATTGGCCGGATGTTAAGCGGAAATCTAATCACTGTCTGACTCATGTAGACCTCGAGTTTCCCTGTTATCTGATTACCCAAGCTCATGTAAACGCCTTAATCAGATTACTGAAGAAATTAGATTTTCTGCTGTTATCGGATTATTAAGTGCATGCAAAAACATTCAGTGTCCTAGTTGGTCTGAAAACAGAATTATTGGGGAAAAAATATTTTATTCGTTTTTTTATTTTATTATATTAATTAAAAATGCCTGAGTCGATTTCTATTCCGTCAGTGGATTGGTTAGTAGGGGGCCTGCAGAAACAGGTTAATATACAAAATTCCACCGGTGAGAAGTTTTAGCTTTTGTGTTTCCCTTCCAGTTCGGAACACTCTAAGGGTTTTATCCATGTTTCAAATTAAAGGAATCAGCTTTGATGGTAAAAGTGTGGTTACTCCCAGTCTGCATACCAAGCCTGGCCTCCTGTAATTTACAGCTCGTATTCTTTGACCTATTTCTGCACGCTAGCCAAGCACTAGCACATGGAGTTACAGCATGGGACAGCGCTAAACCACGATTCCCCTTCATATCATCGGTGCCAGCAAACTAATAGCAAGGAAAAACACACCACTGTCAAATGGAGTGGGAAGAAGTATTTCCATGCGATCAGGCGTGTCAGGGAGTGTTTTTAAAGGGACCCCAATTGCCTCGTATTCTTTGACCTGTTTGTGCAATGCTAGCACTGTGCTCCCCAGCACAACCCAAAGCCAAATCACTGTTCCCATTCATGTCAACTGAAGGAGTAAACCTTAGCAAGGAACAATGTGAAATCTATAAAATACATGGAAGAAGTTTCAAATGGTGTTAAATAAGCAGTGAAGTATAAGTGAAAGACATTTTTCCATACGCTCAGGCATAGTGCACGGTTTTAAACAGACTCAAATGGCCTAAAACTCTCCAAGTGAGTCTTAGATCATTTCTTGGGCTGGAGAATGTAAGGGCAGTCTCCTCGCAGCTGTTAGCAATCCCCCTCTGCATGCACCCATCTGGTTTAATGAAATTAAACGGCTTCTCGCTTTCATTCTTGGGCCGTTATACTAGATTTACTTACTTGAGTCAGAGGCCGGTGGACGTAGAGAAGTCGCTCCAGCTATGCTCTATGATTTACCCCAGCCCTGGAAAAGCATGCAGGATAGGCCTTCTAAAGTGGCAGAGGAAATACAAAGTCTTAGGAAGCATGAAACGTGAACCGAGGCCTAGTTTCACTGAACTGTAATGAAAAGTTCAATGTGTCAGTGTGATTTGTATGGGCTTGTGGTGGGAATAGGTAGCTGTATTTTCTATTTGACAGCAGAGGGTTGCCCTCTCACAGGCGTGCTCGTGACTGAGGCTGCGAAATGGCTAACGTCCAGCGACTTTTCCCCAGTGATATCTTTGCTGAGCCAACTGGTGGCTTGTTTACATTGTTTTTTTTTCTGTAAAGACCATGACGCTAAGCTATGGGAATGTTTCAGTTGAAGGCTGAAAGATAGCAAGCACCAGATATATGCTCGGAGTGACCCGGGGCACTACAATTTGCACCCATAGGTCAGTACGGGATGGGGTGAGATATACTTGAGTGCATATCTCTCTCACCTGCAAATCAATGTTTCACCTGAGGGACAAAAAAAAACAGCGTGTATGACAGCCTGCAAGCCCACGCAACATATTGCACCAGGCTGAGAACACAGCAGCCAGCACCCGTGCAGCCGTGATAAGCCTTCTGATAGAGCGGTTAAAAAGTAACAGCTGAAAGGAAACTGAAACTTTGAGCTGCCGACATGTGTGACAGCACTGTTCTCAGTTGGCTGCAGAATGTTTATTTAAGGTTATCTGCTGACACTAAAACATCTCCAGTTGAACGGAGCTGAACCTGAGGTCAGGGGGGGCTGGAGGTAACTAAGCGGCCTAGAGATACTGGCAGGAATAGAACTTGAGTCTTGCTTCTAATTGATGTGCTGCTGGAATGTAAGTGTCATTAGGGTTTTTAATAAAGCCAAACAGTCAAAGTGAAGGCTTATGAGTGCCTTGCATACTCACACCTCAATTTGCAGCAGAGTATTGCTATTAGCATGGTTGCTATTGCCAAGGTGTCCGTGTGTGTGTGTTTGTGTGTGTGTGTGTGTGTGTGTGTGTGTGTATATTTTTTAGTAACAGAATATAGTATAATGTTCTAAAATACAATATGAAAAACCAGAAAACCTTTAAAACATCCATTTGAAACCAACCTGCCTTATATATTTGTACATTGTTTGGTTTTTTGGCTCTTGGCCCACCAAAAATCAAGAAATTATATTTCAGATATTTGTCAAACACCTAAAATTTAGGGTGTTATTAATTCAATTTTAAGTCATTTCACTTTAAAATGGGAACTACTGTTAAGAAAGATTTCTACAATGTCTTATTAAGGTGGGATTCTTATAGCAGTAGCTATGAAAGAATGCACTTGTGGGAGGAGCCTGAATATGTCTATTACATATTGAAAGGCCCATATCATGGACATGCCGTTCACCCCCCCTGTCCATTCAGTCCATACATGAACTGCAAAAAACAGCTTACTGTATTTGTGATGTCACCAAAACAAACACATTTTCATACATCCACCTATTCAGCCTGCAGCAGTTTACCCCCGCCCCCTTGCAATGAAGTTATAAAGAGTGTTTCATCCTGGACTGTTTTTAGAATGTGACAAAATACAAGACACCCAATCAGAAAAGAGGACATTTACATATTTCAGAGTTATAGAGGGAGTAATAGAAACAGCCTGTTGAATTCTAAGATGAATAGAGATTGGAGAATGGTCCTGTAAAAATGAATTGTGATTGTTTTTACATTTATGGCATTTGGCTGACGCTCTTATCCAGAGCAACTTTAAATTTGACCATTTCACACAGGTAGGCCAAGGTGGTGTTAGGAGTCTTGCCCAAGGAGTCTTATTGGTATAGTGTAGGGTGCCTGCCCTGCTGGGGGATTGAAGGCAGAGGTGTTAACCACTACACTAACCAACCAACCAAGGAACCACTCATATGTAATAAATGGACCTCAGGGAAAGGAATAAAATGGAAAAAAGTAACACGTGAGCCCTTTAATATAAATGTGTTAAGTTGTGAAGCATGATCATCACATTAGAATAATCTTATATATTGAATTGCATCAAATTTGGGTT
Source organism: Pygocentrus nattereri (assembly GCF_015220715.1). Classification (NCBI taxonomy): domain Eukaryota; kingdom Metazoa; phylum Chordata; class Actinopteri; order Characiformes; family Serrasalmidae; genus Pygocentrus; species Pygocentrus nattereri. The sequence goes on from NC_051211.1 coordinate 50,705,673, forward strand.
TTGTTTTGTTGAAAACCACAAACGTTTGAGTGGTGAATAGTGTGTTTATGCCAGTAAAACATTATGTAACATTAGAATAAATACAAATCAAAGGAGAATCACATTATATAATTTTTTTTGTAATTATTCTAATGCTACAAATAAATATTTACTGCCCAGATAAGTAGCTTTACATACCGTTCCCTCACATGACCTGATGCCTTTGTACGCCACTGTAGGTGTAACTTGTACAGAGTCCAGTGTTTGACCTCTTACTGACAGCATGATTGATCACTTTCAGGTCAGCTATTCTTTTTTGTTGCATTATTTCTACACACATATACCGCCCTGTATCCTGTATTGCTCCAAGCACTCTCTGTCTCTCTCTATCTCTCGCTGTGGTGGCTGGCTTGTGGTGGTATGAATTTCCTGGAGTAAGCGAGCGGAGCACTTGGAACACTCCGGGCTCTAGGGAACGCGTCTCTCGGCTTCTCCGAGAGAGGGAAGGAAGGAAAGGCAGTGTGCACTAGGCGCTGAAACCAGAGGGGGCTTCGCTATGAAAGACAGGAAAGCCCTGGAGCGATATCCCATGCTGAGATGTCTCATACAGAAGCAAAGCCCGATGGGTTGCTGGAGGTCAGCCCGTTAGCTTTCAAATCATAGACAGATGTTCAGCAAAGATAATTGGACAGGTCACCACCGTGCATGGGCGGATCAGAGGTAGTGCCCCATACTGTTCATCTGTGATTTCAGATGGAAGGGCTTAGCTGACATTACATGTAGTGAGTAATAATTCACCACGACTTCATGCTGAGACCCTCTTTCCTTTCGACTAGATATATTCTCTACAACAGTGGCAAACCTTGACTATTAGAGTTGGGCCTTCAGTCTGGGCCAACAATATCAAAACGAGGGAAAAAAACACCTCTATGATAATGTTAATTTCCGCTAGCATCCCTATGGGGTTCTAGTAGTATGTTAGCGCGAAGCTAACAGCAATTCACATCAAAATTCTTTGGATGTTCCTGATTAAACACAGTATGTAAAGGCTTCCGAGTAGCACAACCGTCCTTACATTGGCCCGGTCATCTAGAGATCCCAAGTTCGATCCGAGTGGTGATACTACAGCTGTCCATAGCCGGGAGTCCAAGAGAGCACAATTGGCCTCACTCTCTCTGGGTGGCTAGGATGGCCCCCCCCTTCTCCCCCCTATCACTCAGCGCGATGCTAGTCAGTGCAGGTGTCTGTTAACTGACGTAACAGATCTGACGGCTGGCGCTTTCCTCCGAGCGCGTTCGGCTGTCCTGTGATGTTACGTGAGCGGCAGTTCAAAAAGAAGTGGTGGCTGGTTTTGCAGGTCTCGGAGGAAGTCTGTGCTGCCTTCACCCTCCTAGCATTTGTGGCATTGGGGGAGTCCTAGCTAGCGGGTGGAATTGGAAATGACTAAATTGTGGAGAAAATTGGATAAAAATCCAATAAAATAAAAAAAAATACAGTATGTAAAAGACATTTTATGTTTTATATTTATAATAACTGGCAGAATGCATCGGTCAAGCTACCATTCACAGTCACTATCCTCTGCAGATCAAAACATGATAGGTTGACTCCAGTTCCTAATCGTGTTAGTGCTAAATCTGACACGTTAGGACTTCTCTTCAGCTCCTAACCAATGCAAGAGTTGCTTTGTTGTTTTCACTTCTCCATTGGACAATTTATCACTAAGCCATTTAGGAATTTATCCCTTTTGTTTCCAACTAAAACTTAACAATGAAATTCTATTCTATTAAACAAAAAATAATAAAATACTTTTATTTTTGTTCCTTCGACCTTCTCTTTGAAGGGTTCTTCACTGTACACTTTTGAAGTGCATGAGAGTTGTGTTAAATGCCTGTGTGTCCAGCCCACTTTCTTTCATCCAGACTGTTCATCTTAGTCACCACTGAATAGACATAAAACATGAACTTTTTCCAAAAAAAAAAAACAGCCAAACTGCCAAACTTACTCATGTTTTCCCTTTACCCCATACTTCTAGTTCTGCACTGGAGCAATGATGTTAATGTACCTACCATCATACAGTAAACACAGTTAACTCAAATCATACCAAGCTGGAAAGTGGTCTCACAAACACTCACTTATGTGTAACATACTGCTTTCTATAAAAATGGACAAAAACACACTGCAAATAGAAATAAGTATACTTTGCTACAAAGCTATAAGCAAGTTTACTTATTTTGAGAACAAAATGATATTTTGCTCAAAGAATTTAAGTTTTCAGAAGAAAATTTTGAGACTTCACCTGAAATTTATTTGTTGCCTCACTTAGTAAAAGTGCTTTGCCAACTTTTTTAAAGCTACACGATGACAGATCTTGGGATCTAGTGGAAATCTGTAATTGCATGCAACATGCAGAAGACTTTGCAGCATGGCTTGTGCTTTTGGACCCCTCCCCTGAGTGGATGAATCTGATGATTGTGAGTGCATTGAAAGAGAATTCAAAGAGAACTTGGTGAAGGGCGTGTCGTTCGAGGATGTGGGTGAATGATCTATTATAGTCATCATGTTTTCATTGTTTAATGCTGATTTTGCACTTTAGACCTAAACATCAAGCTGGACTTTCTTTTTAAAATTTGAAGCCTGAATTTTAAGCAAACTCTAGACTCCAAACATGCCTTGGCTGATGGATTACCTTTAAGATAAGGGGGAACATTATGTTAATTGGATTGTCCAACTATTCTTTTAACTTTGTACAACAGAAGATGACATTGCTGTGACCCTGCCTGCAGAGCTAGTGGATAAGAATAGGAAAGGAATGTCTTCAGTCCGTTCGTCTACGTTGTGTGCAGACAGCAGTTGTGGTTTGGAACCTTGGGTCATCCTTCGCTCCTGACCTGAGTGACATTTCTCGTAAGGCTGTTCTGCTTTGGGTGGTGACACTGTGGCATGGCACTGGAGATGGAGATATATACGCTCAGCAGTAAAGCTGTAGCAGGTTTGTGGAAGCCAGTGGTGGCGCTGTGACCCTCCACCTGGTTGCTAGCAGTGAAAAACTAGGGCTGAACCCAGAATCCCTTCTGCTGTGGTGTGGATTTATTACCCACGCTCAGTGGGGCCCCATGGCCATTGGCACATTACTGGAGCCTCTACGGCCAAGCCTGTCTGAGTGGTGTGAGTTTATGGCGCGCTGATTGAAACCACTCTCCTGCCTCTGTGTGTAACAGAGAGAGAGTGTGCATGTGCAATGGAGCGAGCACTTTAGTGGCCTTTAAAACTAGAAAGCAGTATTAAAAGGAGTCAGATGTGCTCAGAGTGAGCATGTTGTGGTCAGCCCAGTATCTAATCACGTGCTTCTCCACTGAACGGCAACATTACACCAGTAAAGCTACTCGCCACTGTTGCACTTTTATTGACTAGCCACTGGACGCATGTATTACACTTCCCAGTCTCTCTAGTGGAAAGTGAAAGGCCTGAGAATGGGCCCTGTCAGTCAGACAGTCCTGACTGTGCTTCCATGCCGTTTGCCTGGCTGGCATGAATTTTTCATAGCGTCGGAGTGAGGCACGTGAAGCAGCTCCGATTCTGCTGTAACAGGAGCCTCCCATCGCAGCGGAGTGCAGAAGAGACTGATTGGTTTGCTGATTTTAAAGAGTTCAGAGACAAATTAAATTTACACAGTTGTCCTCTTAATCCAGATGAAGTCATTTAGCCAATACATGTTTGTTATTTATGTTTTTGCACCTGGAGTGGGTCATTTGGCCTTGCCCCACTGATCAATCATCATGCCCCACTACACAAGCTTTTGCATATCTTTCTATAACAGCAGGCGACAAAATTACTGATGCTACAAGTTTGTGCACCCCTGGTCAAATAACATGTCGCAGTTGTCAAAAGAAAATCTTGTATCTCCAAAACGGTAACTTTACGGGAGAAAGAAAAAAAACATACTTTATTGTTAATGTAAGTCAATGGAACCAGACATTTTTCCTAGTAATTTTGGGGCATTTATTTTTGTCCATTCATCATGAAATGTGTACACAATGTAAAGAACAAAAGGCATTTTTAAATTATCTGAAAAACTGAAAAACAGCAGAGATGCAAGGTTTTCTTCTGACAGAAGAAATTCTATATTGTGTAATTCTTCTATATTTTCATGAACACATTCCCTACAGAGAACCCTTTTATGCCCATTTAAATGCACAGGTACTGTTACTACTTATTTGCTGAGTTAAAATATAGGAAAAATACCCATAAACTGTCACCTGTGTAAAAGTTAAGACACATTTTATGTTTAGTTTTTTTCCAATATGTTAATTCGCATGTTAAGCGTGCAGAGAAATGCCATTTTTCAGTGTGTTCCCTGTAGAGGATGTGTTCACTTATTTTCATATAAGAACAATATGTCAAATATATCAAAACAATATGTAATTTCACTGAGAGGTTTCAAACTTTTGCATACGACTGTCCAATGCTACATCGATGGACATCATCAAGGCATCACTCTGTATGGGCTGCATTATCAGGATGCCTTATATGTTGTGGTATGATAGCAGATCCTAAGTGGGTAGACGTTTGGTGATTTCCTCTCTTTGTGATTCTTTCCTGAATCATATGTTTTTTGGCATATTACACACATAGTTGCAGTGGCTCTGTCATTCACAGAGAGTTCTTCAAATCAAACCAACAAGCTACGTACAATCAGAACCAGCTATCCCCCCGGAAATCTTTCCCAGTCTTTTAGGCGCTGACTATGTGACACACCTTTGTCCCTGTCTCTAGATAACAGCATGTCATACATTGTCAGAACCCATTTAATCAAGTCTATCTAGAGATTACTGGACAGCTCCACATGGTTTGAGACATGGTTTAAGACAAGATATATATATGTAGATAGATTATAGACAAAATGTAGATAGATAGATAGATAGATAGATAGATAGATAGATAGATAGATAGATAGATAGATAGATAGATAGATAGACAAAAACCTTATATTCTACTTTTGTCATTTTATACTTTTTTACCTTGTCTGAAAACACTAGGAAAAAGAACTGGTTGCATCAACTTCCATCACAAGTTAGGGAAGTTTTTCCTTCTCCTGCAAAGTTTCCATTTTGAATATGCAAGATTTTGTTATTGTTCATGTGAAAATCCAGGAAACTTATACATCATTTGTGGTCGTATATAGTAAATCCTAGTGCATAAAAGAACACACATTGCTCCAGGAACTGCCCATGAAGTGTCCATCCAGCAATAAACTAACTCCCCCCACAGGAAAAAGTCAGTACTGCATTGTTCTGTGGCAGATTCTATCATGCAAATGTGACACATACTGCACCAGGTTTTTGACTGTACTAATGCAGGACTCCTGTGTCTCTCTAAGGTCAGTGTAAGAGAGGCTTTTTCTGGCCCACTTTGCAAACTGGAATGAGACGGTTCTGCTTTTCTGTTACTGAAGTGGTTTACTGATGGTCGAGCAGTAATATGACACCACCTTTTTGTGCAAAGCCTGCAGCTCCTAGTACACATGCGCACGGACACTTTGCTGAAGGCTGTAGAGCATCCACCCCCCTCACAGCCGTTCAGTGGTTGGCCAGAGAAGTAGGAATGCACTCTCGTATTTCTGGTTTTAATTGTATCCAGACTGAAAGAAATTCCTGCCCACTGGGCCACAGGAGCCATGGCTCAACCAGCTGAGCATTTCGGTGCTTTCCAATACCTCCAGCACAGCCCGATCCAGGCCATCACACCCAGCTGTGCCCTGCCCTTAGCACCCCACTGCCGACTACGCCCTGGCATTCGCGCCATGTAGGCTACACACATACATCTACACCCTTACAGAGCTTCACTGCGTAATAGAAGAGCAATGATACATAATTACATTGTCCCTTCAAAATTTGAGTCACTGGGCCTTGAATCCAGCCCTATAGTGTCAAGCATATAATCACGTCTCATCTTGTGTGCATTCAATCCTAAAACCATCTGTGTTAGTGACTTCCTTCCTGATTATGGGTCAAAGAGAACATAAACATGACGGCATAAAGCTGGCAAATGCTACAGTGAGTCTGCTGTGTGTCCAACCGTGCAAAAGTCTCTTATCATGACTATGCAAGCATGGATGGCATGCAAAGAGTGACAAGTGTGATACGGTTAGGAGGAAACAGGGGTGAAAGGTGATCTAACAGTAAATAGAAGGGAGGTTTATCAGAGAAATGCCAAAGGGAAAGATTAGTGTCTCTCTTTGTGTTTTTATTCTGTTGCATATAATCGCATGTATGCAGCTTTGGGAGCCCCTGGTCAAATGGCATGTTTTGTGAAAATGAGTGAATGCACCCTCTATAGAGAATACGCTTCTGCATATTTTAATGCACAGTAACTCTTTATGTATCACTTTAACATGTCGCAAAAAATAATAAAGCATAAAATGTGGCCTGTGCAAAAGTTATGGGATATTTTTTGGCAACTAAATGAATAGAAATAGTGAAAAAAGAGCCTTTGTTCCCTGTATAGGAATCAGAGACCACCCTTTATTTATTCAGTTTTCTGTTGAAACAGCCAGGCTTTTTAGATATACGATATAAGGAGATTAGATATAAGATAATCCAATTTCATAAGGGAGGAAAAAGTCCAACTGAAAACACAGGGATTTCCAAAACTGGAGTTTTGGAACAGAGAAAATGAGGCACCTAACAACCACCTGGAAGACCTGATAGACACCAAAAATTCTCCATCTACAGAGCCCTGCTGGTGACATCACATACAAACTAATGTGTGGCCACACCTTATTAATGCAAGGGAATGACAGCCTAATGTGTGGCCACAACTAAGTAAGGTGTGGGAGAATAAGATAATTAAGTCGAGGCCATGACTTAGTAAGGCGTGGGAATGAGATCTTGCCTTACTACGTTGTCTCCACTCTCTTGAGTAAAGTTACCATTTTGGAGATACGAGGTTTTCTCAGTATCTACATATTGAGAAATATGTGATATACATATTTTATCCTTTGGACTGTGTAAATAAAGGCTGGTATGCCTTTTTCTGCAGTACCTGTCCACAGTACTAATGTTTGTTCAGAAATAACTCTGTTAGATCCCAAACACACAGACACATCTCATTCAGCATTCCATGTGCAGAAATGTACCATGTTCCGGTCATGGATGAAGCTCAGTGAAGTCCAGTTTGTCTGTTATAGTAAGAAAGGAAAACAGAGGGAACTCTGGGGAGAGACAGAATGAGAGAAGGAGAGATGAGTTGGAGGAAGAGGAAAGGGTCATGAGGAACAATATCCTCCACGCTCTTCTGACATTGTGTCCACTCCTTCCATCCCTCTATCCCTCCATCCCTCCTTCTCTGTCTGTTATTGTTTCCAGAGTGGATTCTGGCAAAGAGGCCTAACTTGCCCTGAGCTACTTTAGCTGTCCTTAGGAGGAAGCACAGAGGACAGTGCGTGTGTGTTTGTGTTTGTGTGTGTGTGTGTGTGTGTGTGTGTGTGTGTGTTATGAGTGTGTTTTGTTTGTTTTTATGTTTTCAGGACAAAAACCTGTCTTGACTATTTAAGACAACCATAGTTAGCCTGCAGTGTCGGCAGCTAAAAGGTCCCGACTTAGATATTTTTTAAAGCTATATGTTTAATTGTTTACAACTGAAAGAGTAAAAACATTTCTTTTTGGTAACCGAGGTTAAGATTAGTTATAAGGTTATATGTAAGTCTTGTTACATATAGGCATATATACAGACATACAATGGGTCATATTGTTCCGTATGAGTCTCTCAGTTCAGTTTCCATATTAAATGATACATTTCAAAGATGTGAGCAGTTGAAGTGCTCCGATTTTCAGGTACTGCTTATTTTTGCTGGATCGAAAATGTATCAAAGCATATCAAACCAGATTGTGTGAATCTTTATACCCCAAAAACGCTCAACATCAAAAAAGTAGTTATAGATTAAGTAGATAAAGGTTACCAGGAACAATAAATGATTAAAAATTTAAGCTGATATGGGCAACATTTATTGAGCTACACCTACAGAAGTAATGTCTCTAAGTATGGTGTTCTGGC
>NC_051211.1:50716203-50731203 GCF_015220715.1 Pygocentrus nattereri
TTAGAATTTTCCTGTTCCACCTTAAATGGAGCAGCAGTTACATTCTGGCGCTTCAGAACTGCTGGACTATTTAAGGTGGAACAGGAAATTTAGCGAGCTAGCTACTGAGACATTAGCATACGATTAGCCATTTGTTATGCTTGTTATGAAGAAAAGTACCACAATACATTGAAACCACATTCAACTAAAATAATACAGTGGTTATCATAAATTTTTAACAGAGAAAATTCTCACATCTGTGGGTTTCTTTGGTCGCTTGCACAGCCTTCCTGCCAGCTTTTCTATTTTTCTCATAACACTCTGTTTGGAGTGAACCTCTGAAAAACCTCTGTTTGGAGGGCCATGTAGCCCCAACAATTCACCCTACCCCTCTATCTCAGCAGAAATCAGGACACCCTACCCTTAGGTGTGAACATGCAAAACTGAGGGGTAGGGCTAAGTAGTAGGGGCGAGGGCTGTAATGGCATTTGGCCTGAATCTTTTTCTTTCAGTCTTCATTGTGGTGCCACACTGTGGGGACCGTGAGAGTGTGAAGACAGTAAAAGAAAGAGTCTGTAGACACACACACACACACACACACACACACACACACACACACACACACACACACACTCACACACACACTCTCTCACACACACACACACACACTCTCTCACACACACACACACTGGTCTCATGATGAGAGGCCTGTTTTAGACTTACACCATCCTCTAAATCCTCTCTGGTGCGTCCTCTCGCTGTCCCATCACAGCGGTATTTCTGGCATTTACCACTTCCCAACGGTCACTTCCTTATTCTGACCGTCATCACAAGAACTCACTGAAGGGCTGAAATGTGGGAAATGCACTGTTTTATGGTGAAAAGCTCACTGGCAGTCTTGCTCAGCAGCTGTGTGTCCAGCTCTGAAGGCCAGGCTTTCTCACACAGGCCAGGTCACTTGCATTTCTCACGTCGTCACTGCTGTTAGAAAACCTGTACAGGAAAAGGAAAAAGTTCTTAATCTTAATGTATGTAAATACGTCACTCCTTCCTTGTGATTGTAGATTCATGCAAATTCAACCAACCCTCATAAGTATGTGTAAAGGTTGACAATTTTGTCCAGTCACCGTATTGTTTGTGTATTAAACATGTAATATGTATAAGTGCTTTCACAAATAGAAGTGTAAAGCTCTTGCGCTTCATGCCATGGATGATCATCACATTCGCCAACAAATGTCAGCTTGAGACAAGACAAACCAGTGCTCAGTGTTTAACACGCACATATGGTCGAAACCTTTTTATTACTATTTCACTATTTCAGATCAAACATAACTTGCTTTTCTGTGCACATTAAGGTTCAGATGAGCTGTAGAACTCCACAAATGTAATGTTTCATGGTTTTACACATGTATCTATAGCTGAATTCCAGAGCTCCTCAGCTGCAACAGCAGAAGACACCTTCTGTAATGCTCGTGGGCGTGGCTTTAGAACCCACTCACTCACAAACAATTAAGTTAAGTGATACTTTTTTAATCCCACAAGCGGGGAAATTCCACCTCCACATTTAACCCATCCTTGAAGTGAAACACCAAATACACACTAGTGAGCAGTGAGCACACTTGCCCAGAGCGGTGGGCAGCCCTATCCACGGCACCCAGGGAGCAATTGGGGGTTAGGTGCCTTGCTCATGGACACCTCAGTCATGGACTGTCGGCACTGGGGATCGAACCGGCAACCTTCCAATCACAGGGCCAGTTCCCTAACCTCCAGCCCACGACTGCCCCCAGGAATTGTGGGCTAGGAGAGCTATGAAACCTACACCAGCAAGACTGATATAAACAGTACTGTGCAAAGGTTTTAGGCACCAAAGCACATTATTTAAAACATTTATTGTGCATATATAAGCAGTATAAATCATTAGAATAATCATAACAAAGTAAAAAGTAACAAGAAATTCTTATTTGGAAAAAAGTGGTTGATCTTTTGAGCTAGTTTGAAGAACAAAGTTGGGTTCTAGGTCCCTCCTGGAGACACCCAGCCATCATAGTTAATCCAGAACTTTCATCACCAGCACACCTGATTTAATTTGAGGAAGCACTGACCAGGTATTGGGTGAAAACAAAAAATAATATTGCTGGTTTTGAAATGGTTAAATGGACAGTGAAGCCACTGACCCACATTTTAAAAAAATTGTATTTGCAATTATTGTAATATGTTTTATGTTTTAACCAATCATAAAATGCATACTGTATACATACATATATATATATATATATCGCTGTTGTCGGATGAAAACCTTGTATATCCAAAATGGTAACTTTACAGGAGAAAGTTATTTATATATATTTATATATATATATACATGTATAATAATTGTTCTATGCCACTTTTATTGGTCTATTTATCCTGAAATATAAAGGACAGTTTGTGTTTAAATGCCGCACAAATATTAAAACAAACAAAAAAAATAGTTTCCCTTAGATTCCCTTTTGACAGCGACAGCTGAAAAAGATCTCTACATTCTCTCTAATGATGTCTCATAGTCATAAATGACTCATGGTCTCCAGCAATATTCAGCCTGCATTAGTGCAATAAAACACACTCTGACACTCACAGTCAGCGTTAGGGTATATTTTAGCTCTGAGCTCACACAGGCTGTGGTTACTTCCTCATCAGCTGAGCCCCTCCAATTACAAAAACATAGATTAATCGCTATGCCCTTCTAGGATTATCAGTTGTGTTGTTTCCATCATCGTTGACCGCTAGTCCAGACAGGGTCGCGGTAGCAGTTGGGAAAGCAGAGAATCCCAGATGACCCTGTCCCCCGCAACTTCCTCCAGCTCATTCCCGGGGACCCCAAGCAGCTCCCTGGCCAACTTGGAGGCATAATCCCTCCAGTGGGTCCTAGGGAAGTTGTGTTGTTTCTATTCAATTTTATACATTAAACTCTTTTTACATTAAAAAGCCAAACTATGCTTCATATTTTAGTGACCCAATTATTTTGAAATTTAGAGCATCAGGCAATGCCACACCATGCTTTTATGAATTATACAGAAAATGTCACATATACTGTTTTTCATTGAAAGGGCTCCATTATTGAGTGGACTGTGGCTTAGGAGACACACTAGTGGGTCAAAATGGACTTTGAGTTCACTTACTGATGAGTTTATAGCCAGTACTCATATAAGGGTGACAGACACCAAGCTTTTTAAAACAAAATTTTAAAACAAATCATGTTTGTTGGTTTGCAATAACTTAACAAATGAAATAGAATGTATAAAGTGTGTAAGTAAGGTGTTGAGCACGTCAGAGAGGGCTTAATGATTTCTGAAGACTAAAAAAATACAGGTCTGTAATTTTTTGCTGATTTGTATATTTAATAGAATCAATTTTATATGTAAACTCTACAACTCGTTCAGTACTACCTCTTATTAAATTGTTCTGGATGGAAACAAAAGGGGTAAATTCTTCAAGCAACCTGAAGACAATTGGTCAGTCAGGGACCTTTTTCTTTGCTATATCTAGGTAGATATAGCTATGCAAGCTCCCCTATTGGTTAGGACTTCAGGAGCTGGAGAGAAGGCCTAACATATAGATTAACTATTAGAATGATTAGGAAGTGACAGAGGAATCGACCAATCACATTTTGATTTCCAATAAGCTGGATCAATTATGTGAGACTTAAACATCCCTCTAGGCCTTCTGCATGTTCTAGATACATCACTAGCAGTGAAAATGTGTGTCAGCCTTATCAATGGACTGCTAAAAATGGAAAACAGAGGTGGCAGCTCGAAACCAGAGCTCACTGTGAAACTGCTACAAGGTAAAACATGCTAATATGTTTGCAACAAGCTTGAAGTGAAGCATGGACTGTCTTTTTGAAGCTTTTGAATGTCTGTGTTTAATCTAGAATGGACAGAAAATGTTTAAACAAAGTGCAGTTAGCTTATGGCTAACAAACTACTAGAATCTCATAGGGGCGCTAGCAGGAATTAGCATTATCATGGAAGTTTTTTTTTTTATTGAAAGCCTCGCTCTAAAAGTCAAAGTCCACCACTGGAAAATATGATGAAGGATGACTCATCTGATACACGTGGTTTTTATACCACTGAACTCTCGAATGGTCATTCATCTTTGTAATAAGTGGTTTATGCACCTCAGCTCTACCATAATAACCCTCCCCATGTAGCTGTGGGCCGACTGTTCTTGCTGCCACGCGTTAGTCACTAAAAGACAGTTTGAATATTGAAACAGAAGCCAGCTGAGCAGACTTTATGATCAAAGCACCTGCCATCCATTTGCTAACGATGAGCCCTCTTTCAAAATATTTTCCTCTTGATCAAAATCAAAAGGTCAGCTGGACCTTCTCAGCATTTTTACACGTGCCACAGAGCAGAGCCGTGCAATGTGACAGTGTAGTCAGGAGGATTACATGAATTTGGCAACACTTTATTTGCATAGTCCACTTTAGATGCTTTGTAGATAATTTACTTTCAAGTTACATTTAAATAAATATCTACTAAATTGGCCATATTTTCTAACTCTAAAACCCTCTAAAATCCTAATCCTAACCCTAACCTTAACCTCAACCCAAAACCTAAACCCCACCCTCACCCTGGTCCAAAATCCTAACTCTAACCCCACCACTATTTAGAATCAACTGAGTTTCAACAGACAGTTTGTTAACAATTCTGTGAACTGTCTATAGGGGGCTGTGGGATAGACCTGCATGCGTGTCCATCTTTAAGTGCTCAGAGAGGTTGTAGTCAGTTATTCGTGGTCAGTTATTTGTGAGGTATAAGTACTTGCTGTGTATGATATTGAACATTTTCCCATCAAACATTGTGTGAGCTGAGACCCAGGTTAGGTGTTTATGGTAATTGTAGTCCATCAGGTAATATGAACAATAGATAACAAATCCAGGGCTTTAATGTCATAATTAAATCAAAATCTGAATCTTGAATCTTTTTTTCTTTGTCTGCTGAAAAAATAGCCCCCTGTATTTGTCTCTGGATCCAAAAGCTGATAACTCTATACACTATTTTACTCTGGTACAATATTTTTATTTTTTACATAAAATAATTATAATATATAATAAATAAGCTGATTAAATTAAAACTTGCATATTAAGTAACAGTGAGTTTTACCTCTAGTTTCTCAATTTTAAATGCGTGGCACTGACCATATATGCATTACTGCTACTGTCATTACTTCATCTGTCCTGCTTCTCTGTCGTATGTGTGTGTGTGTGTTGTACAAACTAAAAGATAATGACTGTGACTCATCTTGACATTTGAAATGTCCCTTTTTGTCAGAGGCTTTTGTGGTATGACGAATCTGAACAGTTTTGGTGCGGTGGTATCCCACATCCCCCAAACAGTGAACGAGGCAGATCTCCTACGGGCACACACACACACACACACACACACACACACACACACATTTTTTTGCTTCCTCCTATCCCAGAGCATCTGGAGATACAGCCACATCCTCATGACACATTCAAATGAAGCCAGCCGCACTCTTAACACACATTTCTGCCAGAGTGGAATCAACAAGCAGCGAGAAGTAACACTGTACACACACCCCCCACACACATACACACACAAACACAGACAGACACACACACACACACACACACACTTGTTTTTATACAATGTCAGGATATACATATACAGCCCCAATTCCAGTGAAGTTGGGACGTTGTGTAAAACATAAATAAATACAGAATACGATGATTTGCAAACCCTTTTCAACCTATATTCAATTGGATACACTACAAAGACAAGATATTTAATGCTCAAACTGATAAATTGTATTGTTTTTTGCAAATATTCACTCATTTTGAATTTGATGCCTGCAACACATTCCAAAGAAGTTGGGACAGTGGCAGCGGATAAATAAAGTTTATCCGTTTGAACATTAAATATCTTGTCTTTGTAGTATATTCAGTTCAATATAGGTTGAAAGGGATTTGCAAATCATCGTATTCTGTTTTTATTTATGTTTTACACAATAAGTCTTTAAAATCCCAGGCTCATTACATACTGAGGCTTATTATACAGTAACTACAGGGACTTCAGTGCAGACTGGCTGAGCTATTCATAGGTAACAGAACTATGTAATAAAACTTTGGGTCTGCTGGTGGGACCTGGCCATTTTAAAGGGATAGATCATTAGGACTGGTTAGGCAGGACTAGAATTGTCAATCAAACTCTGTGGAACAACAAATAAACAAACAAACAAATAAAAAAAACAACAAAAAAAAAACACAAATGGAGAGGATTGAGTCCTGACAGTGATGAATGCATTGGAAAAAGACATTGGTACGGGGTGTAAATGAGACTGAGACGGAAGTCAATCTGTGTTTGCTGTTGAGTCCTGATGGCCTGAGGGAAGAGGCTGATTATTGAGGGGGGTGGCGTGCTGTGATGCAGGTCAGGACGAGGCTACTGACTTGACCTTAGCGCTTCTCATTAATGCATTCAGAATCATCATCCTGTCATGGAAAGTTCTCTTTCTGGCTCTTTCATATACAAAACACATGCACAAAACAGAGGAAATCACTCCTACACACTGTCACCTGTGCACTTCCTGGCACTTCCTGATGTGTATGTGTTTATGTGTGTGTGTGCGTGTTTGTGTGTGTGTGTTTGTGTGTGTGTGTTGGTTGGTTCGTTTTCACACATTTTAAGAACTTCCTGACTTTGTAGGAAAACCAGAGACAAACAGGGCTAAAACACAATATCAGAACCCACAGAATAGTCATGATTTTGAAAGGTTCATTTTACAGAAGCCCCATGTTTCATGGTTTATTTTTGTGAAAAACACCTCGATGTCACTGCTGGACTGAGAATAGTCCACAAACCAAAAGCATTCAGCCAACAGCGTCCTGTGGCTACTGATGAAGGACTAGAGAGTGACCAACACAAACTGTACAGCAACGAATGAGCTACTGTCTCTTACTTTAGATCCACAAAATGGACCAGCAGTGTAGGACTGTCTAATACAGTGGACAGTGAATGGACACACACACACACACACACACACACACACACACACACACACATATATATATATATATATACCCATCAGGCATAACATTATGACTACCTCCTTGTTTCTACGCTCACTGTCCATCTTATCAGCTCCACTTACTGTATAGCTGCACTTTGTAGTTCTACAGTTACAGACTGTAGTCCATCTGTTTCTCTGATACTCTGTTACCCCCTTTTACCCTGTTCTTCAGTGCTCAGGACCCTCACAGAGCAGGTACTATTCAGGTGGTGGATCATTCTCAGCACTGCAGTGACTCTGATGTGATGGTGGTGTGTTAGTGTGTGTTGTGCTGGTATGAGTGGATCAGACATAGCAGTGCTGCTGGAGTTTTTAAACACCTCAGTGTCACTGCTGGACTGAGAATAGTCCACCAACCAAAAATATCCAGGCAACAGCGTCCTGTGACCACTGATGAAGAACTAGAGGATGACCAACACAAACTGTGCAGCAGCTGATGACCCTATTGTCTCTGACTTTACATCTACAGGGTGGACTGACAAGGTAGGAGTGTCTAACAGAGTGGACAGTGAGTGGACACAGTGTTAAAAAAACTCCAGCAGTAAGTGGAGCTGATAAAATGGACAGTGGCCAGATATGCCCAAACTTTTGCATACAGCTGTATTCCACAATGCAATGGGATGTATATCTCACCTTCATTCACCTAACAATCCACACTATTCCTATTTATTTCTGCCTATTTATATCTGCCTCACTGTCTTACCACCAGTCACCAGCGCTGTTTGATAGCCTTGCTTTACATATTGCTATTTGTTGTTTGGTGTACTAGTCTAAGTAGGTGCAGTATGTATAATAAGATCATGTGTAATACTTCCCTGCCTTATGGCCTCCTGTTATCATTTTATTTGTAGGAGCACTCTGCTATATTGTAAGAATTTCATTGAACTATAGCCCTGTATTCTGAATGCGTATGACAACAGACCTATATTTCTGTTTCTGGTGGGTCACAGCAGCTACATGAAGTCTCAGAGAGAAAATAAAGGAACGTAAAGGGGTGTGGCCTCCTCTCTGCATCTGTTTCCCCACTGTTTGGTACCAAGAGAAAACATTCCTGTGTTTATAGCAACTGTCATCACAAATAGCGCCTGACCCGTTACTATCCAAACACACTGCCCAGCACCCACGCTATTCTTCATCCACAGCACCACGACATTTCAACTATTGCAGCAATGCATTGATCAGCTTGCAGAGATAAAAGGGTCTTTTATGTGATTTCATGGCTCCTCACAGGCCCAAAGTGTCTCTGCTTGTCTTGTGAAACACGCTAGCCCTAATAAAGATAACGGGTTATTTTCGAAATAACCCCCAAACCACTGTTTGAATAGCAGGCTTGCTTTCTCTCTCTTGTGAGTTCAAAATGTTAGAACTGTAAGGGCTGAACCTGCAGACCTGCTCCAATGCTGTGCTGATGTGTGTTTTTCAGGTTGCCATATATTGCATTGTACAAACGTCAGAGACTATTTCAAGTCAAAACAGTCGGGATATTTTCAGGAGATATTTCTGGGGAGATTAGATGTAAGTCAGTCCACTTGCATAAGAAAGGGAAAAAACAGGAGTTTCAAAACACAGAGAGAACCTGGGATGCCTAACAACCACCTGGAAGACCTGGTAGACACCAAAACTGTCCCCATCAGAGAAACAGCACTTAAAGCTTTCGTCTTTGAGAGAGAGGAGAAAATCAAGCTGCTTCAGATCTGAAAACATCCACAGGTGTTTCTGTCCATCCTTCCACTGTGAGAAGACCACTCAGTGCTGTGGGTCTGAAAGGATGTGTAGCTGAGAAGAAGGCAAGACAAGGAGATGAAAAAAAGGAAGAAATAAAAAAAGAAGAAGCTGGTGGTGTTCTCAGAACAATGGAGTGACCACCCCAGAACTGGATTGAAAGAAGAAGAAAGGGCAAGGAACTTGTAAGACTGAACTTTGCAGGCGTGAAAAAATATCCCTGCTGATTTTTTTTTGTGAAAAACTGCGTCTCCAGAAAAGAACGGAAGCTATAATGAAGGCAGAGTGACACCCTAAACATTTACGATCATTTATTTCATTGTTGAGATTTTATTTAGTTGTTGTCGACATGTTTTGTAGGTCTTTTTTTCTCTCATCAAAGTTTTTGTTTAATTGAGAAAAGTACAGAGAAACAGAGAAAAATGATTCTACGCATGTATAGGTTCATATATACAGTATACATAAACCAAACATATATAAAACTGATGTTTTGCAGGTTTTCTGAAATGAAGTTCACACATTCTCTATAGAGAACGAACATAAATATTGAATTTCCTGCAAACAGGCCCCCTACTATCTTAACTAAGCCCCTTATATGACTGCTCACACAAATTACACCCACGATAACTTAATAATGTACTAACAAGCTACATTACAGCACTGACTTGAGAAGTGAAAGTAAACAAGTAAAACACACTGAATCTTTTTAGGCACACATGTATGTACAAGTGAGCTCTTCAGTGGTGAAGGAACAGAAGCTCGGTTTCTTCAGGCATTGCCTTCAGGAGTTCAGTGACAGGCATGTTGTGTTCTTTCATCTGCCTGGGAGCCGACTAACCTTAACACTGTGCAAGTCTTTCATTTCCATTCTCATGTGCGTGACTTAACCTGTCAGTTTAGCTACGCTCTTACGCAGTCAGTGCTGAAGTGCAGCTCACAGGCACGACATGAGGTTTTCATGACAGACAAATCTTTAGTTTGAATGACAGGCAGCATTATACATTCTCAGAAATAAAGGTAGTAAACTACCTAGACTCTTGTCACTGGGGTGGGACCCTCAAGGGTACATGTCAGTACCTTTAGTCAGGGAGCATAACTGAACCAATAATCCACTGAAATGATATTTTCTAAGCTGTACTGACTCCACACACCTGCCTCGCCTCCAGGCTTTTATTCTACTGTTCTGTTTTAAAACATTCAGTTATGAAAAGGTACAAATACCAACTTTTCACCTGGAGAAACTGATTTAAGGTTCACAATCAGACCTTAAACCCACTGCTGGACCTTTGAGGGAACATTTACACTTGTTTTTACCTTGATGAACGAGAATGTACCTTTATTTCTAACAGTGTATTGGTCCGCTGGCTTGATAAGGCTGCTACCCTGCAGACTATTTGCCAATAGGATAGCTTGCTTAGCTGTTTCTGCCTAGATGTCATGTAGAAAAGACATTTCCTGACTGGCCAGGTTTGAAGATGAGTTTCCATACATAACAATAGACGAAGAGTTGTGCTGTAATACGTTCAGAGTTTAAATACAAGCGTGATTCCTTTCATTGAAAATAAACTAAAAAATGACAGGCATGTTAGTCCTCAGAAGTCATTAGGCTTTTTCTGAAGGCCTCACGGGCCTTGAGGGTTATAAGGGTGAATATGGGTGGCTTTAAACAAGCAAACCGTAAGCGATCTTGTATGTTACCTGTAGTGAACCTAATCTAATCTACAATATTTATGTCCAAAACTATATTTGTATTTACGCATACAGGCCCCACGTCAGCGTATCGCAAACCCACATTCTTCTTAGTGATTGATGAAGACTTTAGCATAGAATGGCTCCTGATTGGCTGAGCTCTGTGAGTTCAGAGGTAAAATATAACTCAGGTCTGCTCTGGTTGCTGTGTACCTGTCCTGGTTGCTATGACAAGCTCGGAAAGGAATGTGCTTGACTGTTGTGACAGTTAAGACATCTGCCTATACAATTGGAGACATGCCGATTGATCCTCTATGTGCTAAAAACATAACTAATTCAATTCACATGGCAATTTCCAGCTCCTATTTAACCCTTTAAACAGTTCAGTTTTGTTTCTGTGCCCTTCAGACTGATGCAATTCTATGCAAAATCTGGGCACCTGGTCAAACTGCATGCTTTGCTGATTTTCAAAGTGAAAAAAGTAAGTATGTCCTCTACACATAACACATTTGACAATTTTCTGCAAAAGTTTAGTGAACAATTTCTATTTATTTGCTGAGTTTAACAAAGCAGAAAAAATAAAATACAAAGTGTGCCATTACTTTTTCACAGGCCACATTTTGTGTTTTTTTTAATATGTTTTTAATATAAATTCACAAATAAACCGTAATTGTGTAATAAAACGTGCAGAAGTGTGTTCTCTGTAGAGGTTGTGTAAACTCGTTTTCACTTAGAAAATCAACAAAACACAATTGGACTGGACGATCAAACGTTTGCAAACATTTGTTGAGTATATGAAAATAACATCTGTTCTGATTGTGTCTCGTTCAAAAAGCATCAGGGCAGCAAATCTCTTTTTAAGTTAATAGGGTGGGCCGGACAGGCGGATGTATGTAAATGTGTTGGCTTTTGTGACATCAGAAAAAACAGTGAATTCAAAACGAGCTGTTTTTGTGGCTGCAAATATAGACTGTGTGGACTGGGCAGTGAAA
This sequence comes from Pygocentrus nattereri, assembly GCF_015220715.1. Lineage (NCBI taxonomy): Eukaryota > Metazoa > Chordata > Actinopteri > Characiformes > Serrasalmidae > Pygocentrus > Pygocentrus nattereri. The sequence goes on from NC_051211.1 coordinate 50,727,663, forward strand.
CTTTAACAATGTTTACATGCTGTGTTAAAATAAATTACGAAAACAAAACCTCGTATCTCCAAAATGGTAACTTTACAGGAGATGGAAAAAACATGATTCACTTTCAAAGTCAATGGAACCAGACGATTTTAGTAATTTTAGGCCATTTGTTTTGGTACATTCATCATGACATTTACATAGAATGTAAAGAGCAACAGGCATTTTCAAATGATGTCAAAAACTGAAAAATGACGAAAACGGACATCCAAGGTTTTCTTCCAACAACAGCGATATATATATATATATATATATATATATATATGAATAGAAAAAAATCTATTACAGCTACAGTACAGAAGGTAAAACACAACGCTTCAGTTACACATCAGGTCATGTTAACCAGCCATGCCCAGCGTAATGCAATATCAAATTCACAGTCCCAGTAGAAAGTTAAGCTGTATTAGAGAAGGACACAATCAGAGCTAAATGGAGAGCTTACTAAAGCGATCCTGCGGAAGCAGTTTAGCACTCTAAGAGGTGCAACAGAGAGATTCAGAATTAAATGCCAGCTGTGCCAGATGCCATCTGCAGCCATGGGTCCCAAAAGGCCCAAGTCATCACAACGTCATTGTGAGAGAAGGATGGCAGGAAAACTCTTCCTACAGAGAGATCGGACCAGCTGCATAGCGATCTCTGCTGGGCATACTGCACGGGTGCTGGGAAAGGGTGGGCCTACAGTGGCCGTGTAATGAAGAGAGAGCACTGAAGGATAAAGGAAATTCCTCCAGTTACTTGACAGCAGTAGAAGAAGTCGTTATTGAAGATGTAAAATGAGGCTATAACTATAAAACACAGTCAAAAGTATACATTACATCGTAAATCAGAAATTCAGTTTTATTTGCAGTACATACACAAAAGCTGACAGGCTCATCACGGCCACGCAGCTAACAGAAGCCCTGTTATTAAAAGAGACACAGCTTTATTAACCCGCTGTTGGTGACCACAGCCGCACCGTACATAAGCCCGGCTTTCCCTGACAGTCTTAGCTGCATCCTGCCGTCATAGCCATCAGTTCCCAGCTGACTCTCTGCTCTTCCTGCTCTTCACTCATATCCCCCCCAAAGGTGGATTAGCCCTGCCTTCAAAATAAGAGTCCTTATAAACCCTATAAATAATTGCTGAGGATTTTTTCTTAAACATGCTACAATGCGGTAAAGGGTCTATATTCCACATTTTTCTATTTTCTTATCATTGTATAATACTATATTTATTTTTAATGTATATTTACACACACAGACACACACACACATATGTATATACAATAACAGAGAGAGAGAGAGAGAGAGAGAGAGCTCTGTTCTCATTGGCTGCCCTGTAATATACCTCTTTCAAAAAGCAGACCAGGCTGCTACACATGTAAGTGCATTGTCTTTTGTTACGTCACAGAAGCACTGACATCAAAGAAGCACTGAGTTCAAAGCTGTTTTTTCAGTTTGGTTCCCTTATTCTGTATGCATGGACTGTATCGAGTGGGTAGTGAATGGTACATTTTGAAACTTTAACAAAGTTTCTACACTACATCAAACTCTTTTACTTAAAAAGGTCATATGTAGTATTGAATATGTGTTTACGGTTTTATGCAGTAAAGGTTAGGGCCAAAGTAAATTTCCTGAAAAGGCCACTTTGGGCAGCTCAGCTCAGACAGTATTGTGAACAAAATATTGACCCCCAAAAAAAGAACCTATCCATCTCTGGGATGCAACATACAGTGGAGTTAAGATACAAACAGTTTGAAATTAACAGAGGCACTTTGATCGACAAGAAGGAGATAAGCCATACACTGCTGTTAAAATGCTATAAGAAAACTGTCAAAAAAAAAAACGTACTGAGTCAGACACATAGAGGATGTTCGATTTGAGAACTTGGTAGATAAAGAGTTCAGTCCGAGTTTAAAGCAGGATTACAACTTCACAAAATATGCCAGTTCATGCATGGACTGGCTGTCATGAGTTCTAAAGAGTTCAAGAAAGTTCAAGAGATTTAACTAAAGAACAGCAAAGTAATTGGCACAAAGTAGCAGTACATACAGACCATGTACAGGTTTTCACTCAGGCAAAAACAAAAGATATCTCAGTAGGAAACATGCCACTGAATAACCACTGAAAAACCCAACTCAGAAGATAAGAGAGCACATTTTCTCACAATAGAGATGGGGTTTATTCTAGCTCATATCTACTAACAGAAGGATAAGTGGGATACGTATAAGGAGTTTCACTAGTTCAAGGGCAAGACAGGAAAATAAAAGCTAGTGTTACGAGTCTGGCTCTTTCAGAAGGCCCTGAAGCAAAGCTCACTGCATTTCTATCATTTTCTGATGGGTAAACAACCAGTCCAGTGGCAGCAGCCTATCAAACTTCATCTGGAGCAGCTGACAAGAAGAAGCAAGAGCCTGGAAAAAAGATAGGGGCAAACGAGTAAAGAATGTTCTCGGTGCTGTCCTGCCTGATTCCACTAAACAGCTCACTCACAGCGCTCTTACTGACTTAATTCATGTTTGTGCTGAATAGTATAATTTATAAAATGTTTTGTTCCAGCACAGAGAGGGACTTTTGGGGTTGTGTGTGTTGTAGCCTTGGCCCTCCCCCACCTGCTAAACAGACTGTTTATGTTGTTATTTAATGTTGGTATGTTGTTGCTTTTCAGTTACAGGGTGTGTGTGTGTTTACTGTGTTATTTTGTGTCCAGCTCAGAGTTAGCGAGAGTGTGTTTGTGTTTGGTGACCATCAGAAGAAAGAGTAGGGCTGGGAGTGACCTACCCCAATTTTCAGTTGTTTTTCAAGCGCCATTGTTTTTACTCATGGAAAGTATGCATTTGTACCTTTTCAAAACCAATTGTTTTAAAACAAAACAATAAAAAGCCTGGAGACGAAACAGGGAGTCAGTACAACTTATATATAATGTTAATTGATTATGGCCAGTCCATCACAGGGCAGTCACACACACCTTGAGGCAATTTCAATTTTCCAATTGGCCTGACTGCCTGCGTTTGGACTGTGGGAGGAAACCGGAACAACTGGAGGAAACCCACGTAGACACAGGTGGGGGACTGCTATGAAACGACAGCACTACCATGCCACCCTGTTCAGATTTCTTACTACAGTAATGTAACTGGAGGATAGGGAGCCAGCCTTGTGACCGGAAGGTTGCCGGTTCGATCCCCTCGCCTGACACTCCCTGACTGAAGTGCCCTTGAGCAAGGCACCTAACCCCCAGTTGCTCCCTGGGCGCTGTCGATAGGGCTGCCCACTGCTCAGAGCAAGTGTGCTCACTGCCCCCTAGTGTGTGTGTTCACTAGTGTGCATGTATGTGAGTGTTTCACTGGGATGGATGGGTTAAATACAGAGGTCTAATTTCACAGTGTGCAAACACAGAGACAAATGGTTCTAAATTCTAGACAAAACTTTGTGCCGTGTTGTTATTGTTATTGAGTGTGATGTCTGTAGTGCTATACTAATGTGGACATACAGATTATGACCATTTTTTCAATTTGCACTATCTGTGG